>NC_143482.1:49831885-49994703 GCF_027475165.1 Benincasa hispida
CATGTCCCTTACACAGATGCATTGGATCATTGTATTTGTATCAAATACAATGTGGGTCATATCCATAGTGTCACCAGGATAAGGTATCCAACCTTATCCATATACTACAGGCCTTTTAGGATTTATCTTGATCACTAGTCCCCGTATGTCTCCATATACAGTTCAAGACTCATAAGACAATCTAGGATGTTAGTTTATTGGATTAGGGTTATTCAGGCAAGATAAATACAAGATAGACAATAACTATTTAGTGCAACAAACATTAATAACACTTTATTAATGATTAGTCAAATGTTACATTTACTACCTACGAGTTTTAGTGCATAAAACCCAACAAGATTTGGGTTTTTCAAAGTAAATCTTAGGTATCAAGATTGCTCATGATAGGAAAGCTGAGAAACTCTGGTTGTCCCAAGAGAAGTATATTGAACGGGTGTTTAAAAAATTCAATATTAAACATGCTAAGCCTGTTATTACAACATTAGCAACTAACTTTAAGCTAAGGAAGAGAGCTTGTCCTACAACAGAGAAAGAGAAAGAAGTTATGTCATCCATTCCTTACTCTTCTATTGTTGATTCTTTGATGTATGGTGTGTACTAGACTTGATATTATACATGCAGATAGTCTAATGAGTTGTTTTCTATCCAATCAAAGTAAGACTAACTGGGAAGAATCGAAGTGGATCATCAGTTTCTTGCAGAGCACCTCCAAATTGAGTTTGTGTTATGGAGATGGCAAACCTATGCTTGAAGGCTATACTGATGCAGACTTGGCAGGTGATCTTGATAACAGGAAGTCAGCCTTAGGTTATGTTGGATTAAGGAAGCATGCACCAGAAGCAAAACATGATCATAAAGCATTCTAATTCATTAATTTTAGCTTCAAACTCAGCATGCTCATAAAGTAAGAATATAGTTTCAACACTAACCTTTGAAATACGTTTGAATCACGAATTCCAATTGCGATCTCCTTACTTTCTGTTAGTGAACTACTACAAGGCCTTCCCTACTATCCTCTAGGTGCTTTAGATTGAGTTGTGGAACTCAAAATATACTTGGGTAAAGGAATAAGGAGAGGAGGTCATTGATTTTTCAGCAAAATTTTGAAGAACAACTTCTTTAAGTTTTTTTTTTCAGCAATTCAGCAAATCATCATCAAATTCCACTCCCATTTTGTTTATTTATAACATGACTATAATGCAAATGAATTTCTCGCATGAATCACAACTCATGCTTGTGAATTTGAGCTTAAAAGCTTGGTGGTTTAGTGACTAGGTTGCTTACACTTAAAATGGGAAAACCCCACTTTTTCCATTTCCAATTTTGTCTTTTTCTTTTTAATTTCAAATTTATTTTCAAATTAAAACTTATTTTTAGTTTTTAAATAAAAAAACTAAAATTTTATTAATTTTACAAAAATTAATTCAAAATTAAATTTTCAAATAAAATTAGTAATTAATAATTAATTCAATTAATTTAGTATCAAATATTAAATTAATTTAACACCAATTCCACCATCATGAATCCTTATTCATGAGTTTAATATTTATATCATATTTAAATATTAATTGATTCTCCAATTTCGTTTAATTCCAAAATTAAACGTGTAATTATATCAAATATAATTACTAATTCCCTTAATTCTAATTTCAATGTTTCAAACCAACTTATCACACTATTCTAAGGCTAATCCATTTGTGAGCTAGTAGGGGGACCTCGTGGACCTACAGATCATGGGCTTCAACGATTTAAGATTAATTGGCTAAACTATTTACACCAAATTAACCCCTATTTGTTAACTACTAGATCACTCCACTAAAGTCTATAATTGTACTCCCCTCATGATATATTGTTTCCACTCGATATAACCATGATTAGTAAGTTAGGCCTTTACAGGTTAATCGTAATAATTGGTTTAAGTCCCACCGATCCTCTAATGAATAATTGGTTTATGATCCGATCATTAAACTAAGTCCCGCTCGAGCCAATGAGAGGATGAGACCCTTGTTCAAGACTCAGAGTTAGTACTTAAGGGAACAACCTCTCTACTATCTGTGAAAGCGGGTAGGAGTGAATTTCACCTTGCACCCTATGTCCCAAGCTATCTACATGGTCTTACCCCTAAAATGTGAGGCATATTGAGCCGGTCAAGTTACCTATGCAAATCTGAGGATAATCATGAATAAACAGGAGTTCGTAGTTAGCTTAGGATTAAGGTCAAGTTACCTAGGTTGTCGTTGTGAAATAGTCAGTCTTAAACAGTAAACAACGTTATAAAGTAAGAGTGACTTATTTCGTGGTCCAATCTTGTGCAAACTCATTATAAGGATGCCCCACTCCTCATGTCACTATATGTATGAGTCGGGATCACTTTGTCTGTAGCAATTTACAACTCCTTGTAACAACTATAGAGTGGGCTGCATCCAATAGTGTTATCAGAATAAGGCACCTAACCTTATTCATATACTATAGATGATTTAGAGTATCTACTCGAACTCGATCCACTCTCATGTCTCCATAAAAAGTTCAAATACTCATGTACTAGTCATGGATATTTTAGTTTATTGGATTTATTTCAAAAAACGAAATAACCAATTAATATATTCCATACAACTTTATTGAATCAAACTTCATTAACAACTTTATTGATTTACAGATAATTTATTGTTTACAATCCACAAGTTTTAGGACATAAAATCCAACAAACTCCTACTTGGACTAAAACTTCAATGGTAACATACATATGAATATATAATGCTGAGTTTTTGAGTTTTACAGAAAAATACAATAAACTAAGGCATCACACACCCATGGTTTTTCTTTTAGGTATCACATACCCATCTTTAGGTATCATATACGGAGTTTTTCTTTCACTTGCCTAGGTTATTCAACTTGTAATTCTAGTCGCACTAGGTGATCCTCAAACACATTAGCCGAGAGGATTGCTATAAACACTTTAATATACAATGAACTTCTCATTAAACAGTATATGGAATGCATCTTATTGTCAAAACCTTTTGTTTTTCAATGTGTCATCAAAACTTGATGACTCGAGTTTCTAATAAACTCAAAATGTGGCTAAGTTGTCATACATCCCTCCCACTACATCGAGGTACCCTCAACTATTTGAGTAAGATGTATCTGACCTGTCTAAAGAATTTTTGTTATAGTATCAACTTTAATCAATAACTCTTATTGATATACACTTTCTTTTATGGAATCTAAATAATACATGGTGATCTCGTATACTTTTCTAGGAAAAAAAATTAGTATTTGTAAACAGAACACTCAATTTTCTTTTACATGAAAAGTATACTACTTTTGGATTGCCTTCAAATAGGCATGCTATTTGAAATGGTATTCTAATACTTAAGGTTTCAACACTTATATATCTGCCGAGCTATTCTCCAGTTTTCTGAATTATGTAAACATCTTTTACATCTCATAAACAACTTTTATGAGTTTTCTACATCTTATATGGAGTTTCAGAAAATACCTTTAAAAATAGAACGATGTTCAAAATAATTAAGGCAACGAGGCATAGAGAGTTTTCACTAAATTTCATGTTCTATCAAAATAGCTCTTGAAATCTCACTCTCTATTTTCTTTACTTTAATCTAATCGAAGTATTTCACATTTATTTTACTTAACAAGTTTTATACGTCTTGAACTCTTGAAGTGTTTTAAACTTATCATTTAGGTTAAATAACTATTTTCCTTTATTGATTTCTAGCCGTTTTAAATATCTAAATATTTTCAAATTGCTTTTAACTTGGTAAGTTCAAACAGAATTTGCTATAGGATAGAATAGATACAACTTTTGCTAATGAACATTTCATTTATAACAAAATGTTTATACAATATGTTCTTTACAAAAGATAAAATAACTTTCATTACACTAACAAAAGTAAACAAGTTTATCTTTCAACAGCAATTGCTTCTCCCACTAGTTGTTCTAAAAAATTCTCCCTTGTTCAAAACTTGGAGTTTACAAGGAACTAGTTTCCTTGTCTTGCTTTCTCAGCTTTTTTCTCCGTAAGGTATTGTGGGCAGTTTCTCTTGTAATGCCCTTCTTTGCTGTAGTGGAAGCATTTTCCTTTATCTGCATCATTTACCTTGCCCTTTCTGCCAGTAGGTTTCTTTTTTCCTTTCCGTTTGTTCTTCTTTACTGAAATACTCTTATTCTTTGAAGAAAAAGCAATATCATGCTTTTTAGAGGATGATCCTCTTTTCTCAGCAGTAGTAACATTTACTTCTGGTTCCAATCCTTTAGTTCTAATCATGGTTTTCTAAGCCCAAAGCTCATTGAGAAGCGTAGTCAAGTTATACTCTATTTTATTCATTAGTGTGTTCATATAGAACTGCAATAAACTGTTTGGAAGAGATTCAGGAATAAAACCAACTTGGCTCTTCTCATCAACGACAACACCGTTTACTTCTGCCACGTTGAAATGGACCATCATGTCCAGGACATGTTATCTAATAGAGGCCCCTTCTTTCATACGGCGGTTGTAAACATATTTGATTGCATCATGCCTCAAGGAGAATGACGGTTGTCCAAATATCCCACACAGAGATTCCATAATCTCTTTAGCAGTACTCATACTCTCATGTTTCTTAGCCAATACATTAGATATGCTGGCAAGAATATGGATGTGGGCATTCTCGTTAGCCCTGATCCATCTATCGTATGCATCCCGAACATTTCGATTTGCATTTGAGCTAGGTACGGGAGGACACTCCTCTGCTAAAATGAATCGTAGGTCATCTATCACCAGTATTGTATTTAGATTTGATTTCCACGTAGCATAGTTATCCTTGGTAAGTTTATCAAAAGCCAATAGTTGTACGAAAGAACTCGTCTTTCTGAAAATATAAACAAATTTTATTAGTGAATTGCTTTTAAACACAATCAAGTTCTAGCAAAGTATAAAGTACCCAAAATTTCATTATTTTTTGCAACGATAATATAGTGAGTTAGAATAAGTGCTACCGAGGAGTAGTTAAATACTCCACTAAAGCAAGACATTATTAACTAAATACTATCTCCAGAATAACTCATATTCCGATAGTCATTTAACTACCATTTTTTGTCAGAACTTTAGTAATTCCGTAAGGTAACCCTCTATTTTCAAACCTTAGAGGTCGGCCTCAACAATGCTATTGAATTAAAAAGTGAAAGTTAGAAAATGACCTAAGAAATCCTATCCATTTTTGGAGTTTGAGTTGTTCCAAATCCTATGTTACAACCCTCTCAGGGGATAGTCGTGGTTAAATGACTAGGCGAGGCCGACTTAAAGACGACAAGCAGGTGCAACATAGGAATCTCACGGTCCAACAAACGAAAAAGACCACAGGACACATTGATATATATCTTTCACCCACTTACTATGAACTACTTCTCCATTCACCTTTATCTTGAATTATACAAATACTTTTCGAATGGAGCAGTCGAGGTTCATAATCGACATGAAGCGTTGTATGGACCTCATTGTGTGAATTTTTTAGGGATGTGAGAGTTGAAATCAATATATGATATATTTGATTTTACATTGAACAACTTCCTTTCATTCACCTAATATTGATTCATGCTAACACTTTCCGAATGGAGCAGTCAAGGTTCGTAATCGATAGTAAGCTAAGCATGAATCTTGATGTGAACTCTTAGGATGTGAGATTTAAAATCAAATCATCTCTTTTTATTTTACTGTGAACAACTTCCCCCATTCACCTGATCTTGATTCATGCCAACACTTTCAGAATGGAGCAGTCGAGGTTTATAATCAACACGAAGTGAAGCATGAATCTCGATGTGAACTCTTAGGGATGCGAGGGCTAAAAATAACATATCATATACGTTATTAATCTCTCATTGAAGTGTTCTTAAATTCTCACTGAAGTGTTTTAATAACATATGATATATGCTATTAAACTCCCACTAGAGTGTCCTAATATTTGTTTGGGTATATCTTTACTCAGGTTTCTTCCGGCTAATTAAACAACCTGAGTCTAGGTTTTTATCCAAGTATAAATTTTATATTAGGATTTAACCTACGATGTCTAGGTGATAAACAAGTTTTAACACCTCACACCGCTCACGTATTGCTCATAAAATTGGTTAACAACGCTCAGTTTTTCAGCAATAATCCCTAAGTAGGAGGTGTTCCGTAGACCGTCAACTTAAGAACCCCTAACCTTTGACAGGATTATATATTGGTTTTGTATGTAACCATATTTTACAAGATGTCGACCTATTTTAACTATTAAAACAAGTGATTAACCTACGTGAGCATGCAACTTATCTTTATTGTGGATTTTAAATGTCTAACAAAATTTTATAACAACTTACAAAAATTTTTTACATGCTAAGCATCCATAACATACATCAAAGGCATTCAACATTTCATATAACATTTATATTAAAATATTTGACCCCTATGTAGGCATATTATATATTATAACACTTTATTACATACTTTCAATGCATGTAACATGCTTCCTATGGTGGGATTTTAAATCTACATGGTATATTTCTAGTACATACAAGATTTATTTTATTATAACATACATCACATGCATAAATAATTAAACACGAACTGATATGGTTTTAGTTTTTGCATTTTCAAGCAAGCAAAGGCCTAATCGTTACAAAAATCAACAAAAATCGTCTCCAAAACACTTTTAGATTGCTCGAACCGTCTTGAATCGGACCCGAACCTCTCGAACCGGACCTCCAACGCTCAAAGCTGTGATGAACCGGGAAAAAATCATCGAGTACCATCAAGGATCGAGTGTGCCATTGATCATCGAGTATGCCCTTAAGCACCATCGTACATAGAGTATTTCACCAAACACCAACGAATATGCCATCGAGTACCATCGAGTATTTCACAAAATACCATCCAGTATGACATCGTGCATCGAATATTTCACAAAATACCATCGAGTATGGAATCGTGCATCGAGTTTTTCACAAAAAACCATCGAGTATAGGGCATTGAGCATTGAGTATTGGGCAGTGGCTGAAAATCCATGCTGCTCGACCTTCTTCACTTCTTTCTTCAGTTAATTCTTAATTGCGACTATAATAATTCCAATCGAATTAAAAATACTTAAACACACATTAAGACCCATCAAACAAGAGCCAATTACAAGAGTTACAACATAATTGAAGAGAAAACAATGCCAGAACTTAGAAAACTCATATCAGTTCATCCTTTTCATACAACTTATTAAAAAACACCCATAAAACCAAAGTTAAAACAAATTGAATGCTTAAATGATGCTTTGATACAAATTGGTCGATTAAGGAAGCATGAAGCGGAACCAAAACAGGATCATTAAGCATTCTAATTCATTATTTTTGGCTTTAAACTCAGCATGCTCATAAACTAAAAACAGAGTTTCAACAGTAACCTTTGAAGTACCTTTGAATCACGAATTCCAGCTGCGATCTTCTTAATTTCTGTTCATGAACCATCACAAGACCTTCCCTATTATCCTCTAGGTGTCTTAGATTGAGTTGTGGGACTCAAAATAAGCTTGGATTAAATGAATAAGGAGAGGAGTCCAATGATTTTCAGCAAAATTTTGAAGAACAACTTCTTCAAGTTTTTTTCTCAGCAATTCAGCAAATCATCATCAAATTCTACTCCCATTTTGTTTATTTGTAGCATGACTATCATGCAAATGAATTCCCTACATGAATCACAGATCATGCTTGTGAATTTGAGCTTAAAAGCTTGGTGGTTTAGTGACTAAGGTGCTTGCACCTAAAATGGGAAAACCCCACTTTTTTCATTTCCAATTTTCTTCTTTTTCTTTTTAATATCAAATTAATTTTCAAATTCAAACTTATTTTTAGTTTTGAAATGAAAAAGAAACACTGAAATTTTATTTATTTTACAAAAATTATTTCAAAATTAATTTCTCAAATAAAATGAATTGTATTTCCAATCCTAACAGGAAAGGGAGGGAAACAAATACTTGATTATATCCCAATTGGTTGGACCGTAGGTGTGATGATTTACTTTACGGGCGAGGTCTTTGGTTCAAGTCCAGAAATTTAATATTTAGATCATATTTAAATATTAGTTAATTCTCCAATTCCTTTTAATTCTAAAATTAAATGTGTAATTATAACACATATAATTACTAATTTCCTTAATTCTAATTTGAACGTTTCAAACCAACTTATCGCACTACTTTAAGGCTAATCTGTTTGTGATCTAGTAAGGGGACCTCGTGGACCTACAGATCATGGGCTTCAACGATCCAAGATTAATTGGCTAAACTCTTTACACCAAATTAACCCCCATTCGTTAACTATTGAGCCATTTCATTAAAGTTCATAGTTGCACTCTCCTTACTGTAGATATATTGTGTCCACTCGATATAACCATGATTAGTATATTAACCCTTCATAGGTTATTCGTAATAACAGTTGGGTCAAAAAGTTGTTTTACCCCCGAGATTTCCTCTTATTTCTTGAGTCCTACTGATCCTCTAATGAACAAGTGGTTTGTGATGTGATCATCAAACTGAGTCCATCTTGGGTCAATGAGAGGGTGGGGGGCCCCTTGTTCAAAATCTAGAGTCAACACTTAAAGGAATAACCTCTCTACTACCTCTGAAAGCGAATAGAAGTGAATTCTATCTTGCACCCTATGTCTACAGCTACCTACCCGATGTTACCCCTAAAATGGGAGGCTTATTGATCTGGTGCTGCTGAGTCAACCCTCACCTATGCAAATCTAAGGATAATCTCGAATAAACAGAAGTTCATAGTTAGCTCAGGATTAAGGTCACATTACCGAGGTCATCGTTGTGAAATAGTCAGTCTTAAACAGTAACCAACGTTATAAAGTAAGAATGACTTATTTTGTGGTCCGATCTTTACAAACTCATTGCATAAGATGCCCCTACTTCTCATTTCACTACATGTCCAAATTGGGATCACTTCGTCTGTAGCACTTTACAACTTCTTACAATAACTACAGAGTGAGCCGCATCCGATAGTGTTACTAGAATAAGGCACCCAACCTTATTCATATACTATAGATCATTTAAACTATTTATTCGAACCCGATCCACTCTTATATCTCCACATAAAGTTCAAGTACTCATGTAATAGCCATGGATCTTTTAGTTTATTGGATTTATTTCTAGAAATGAAATAAGCAATTCATATATTTAATATAACTTTATTGAATCAAACTTCAAAAACAACTTTATTGATTTACAGAATGAGTTTATTGTTTACAAACCATGAGTTTAGTACATAAAACCCAACAAGTTATGTGTTTACATTTACAAGAGAGCCATCTCATGGAAATCTAAACTAAAAAAAAAAGCGTAGCATTGTCCACAATTGAGGCAGAGTATATTGTAGCATTGGAAGCAATCAAGGAGATGTTATGGTTTCAAGGTTCCTTTAACATTTAGGTTTGAAGCAAGAGGAGTATGTAATATTTTGTGATAGTCAAAGTGCTATGTATTTGAGCAAGAATTCAATGTATCATGGTCGTACCAGACACATTGGCATTAGGTATCATTGGCTACAAGATATAATTAAAGAGAAGAGATTGAATCTGAAGAAAGTCCACTTCATCAAGAACTGTGCAGATATGTTAACTAAGGTATTTCTCGGAAGCAAGATTGAGCTTTGTAATAAGCTTGCTAGGATAAGGTTCAAGTGATCATGGATGTGATTGTGTCTTTCCCGCATTGAACTGGAGGGGCAAATTGTTGTGGGTGTCCAACCCACTTGTTACATAAGCAATACTTTATTTTCAATTTATGTTTTGTGAGCCCAATTTGGGCGAACTTTTTGGGTTGGCTCATCTTAAAAGCCTAAGGTTTTCATTTTATATGATATAGGTATGACCAACGGAGAAAGAGAGTGAAAAAGAAGATGAAAATCGGAGAGAAAGACAACAGTTCGATTTTTCAATGACAACTTCTACAAAGTTTTCGATTGCTGAAGTTTGAACCGTTGGGTCATATTGAAATTTTGTCAGCCTATTCAAGACACATAGAATTTTGTTTTGAACGGTGGGATTGTTGTTTGAACTGTAGTTTGTCTATAATCATTATCGAATAGATTTTGTAAAATGGGGTGATTTTCATTTATTTTTCCTCTCAAATGTTGATCTTTTATTTATGATAGTATTGGTGGGTAGTGAATCTTTGTATGAATGATTTGGATTCTTATTCCCTCATTTTTTTTACAATAAGAAAAGTTGACAAGGATAGACTCTTCACAAGTCCTGTGTTTTTTACTATTCATGTCAAAGGGGCTTTCCACGTATAATTCATGTGTGTTATTTGCTTTTAGTGGTTTATTGTTGTCTATTGTTCGTTGATTGCTTGGTAATTATTTGGTGATTAATTTATAGTGTTCTGGAGTGCAATTGTTGGTTTGATTATCTTAGAAGAGATCCTAGTGGGTTGTTGATATATTGTTTGGGTCTTATAACATCTTTTATAATGATTTGAGTACATCACTTCTTTGAATCTTTCTAATTTAGTACAACTATTCTGCTAATATTTTGTCATAATCCTACAATATTATGCGTGAGAGTGTTGTTAAGTAACTAAGCAATTATGCTAGATATGTAATGAGCAAAAAGAATGTTCATGGTCCATTAAAACAAATAGTAAACAAAGTTTCCCAAATTTGACTTTCCTAGCTAATGTTTTTTATTTTCTTCAATTTGACATGGTAACCAAATCAATTACTTATGGTATTAAGTTGTTTAGTAGCTAACATATTATTGAAGTTGTTTAAGTGTTGTTGAATATTAGATATTATATATTGTTCTATTTCAAATTTAACTAGTTTGAAAATAAAATCTATCTGTTATTTAAGATAGTATATCATTGGGCATTTAGTTTTGAGATAGAACTCTATGTTATCTAATATGGTATCACAGCCTATAAAATCCATAAATGAGTATTTGATCCAAAAATAGAAATTGGGATCCATCCAAGAATGGTGAAACAAAAAATGCACCATCTTGAAGGGAAATATTGAGGACCCCACAGTGAAAAAATCAAAGTACTTCACAATGTCTATAATATACATGGACTACTCCTCTCATTACTAATTATTTTTATGATGAGAACTCCATGTTATCTAATACCAATTTTTCAAAGAAAATAAAGAAACTCGAAAATAAATATGGGATTCCATCTCAAAACCAATTGTTAGTAAGGGGAGTATAATGACCCAAATATCTTATAACAGCTGTGTGGTCTCCTCATCTTTTTCAGGTAGAAAACTTAACATGTCTCCTTAAGATGATGTCACTTTAATTTAGGTTCATCATTCTTGAGTCTGTATCCCGATTTTTGGATTATTGAACCCACTTGACCACTTGGATTTTTTTTTTCCTTTTTGAGTACAAAAAATACAGTAAGTGGGAATCGAATCTCCGACATCAGTGAAGATAGTAAATATGAATTAGTGTTATGCTATGATAACTTTAACAATATAGACTCTAATATCATATTAGATAAACATACTTTCACGAGACAATGTATGGCATATGTCCATAGACTTGGGGGCTGCCCTAGAGCAAGTTGAAACTTAAAGTCATGGCAGGACAATCCTAGCTTTTATGATGCTTTGTCTACTATATATTCCAAGAGATTTTTTTAGTGTATCCTATTGCTCTCAAGTTTTGTCATTTTCATTTCTAGGAAGAGAGAATATAATGAGAATCTCAATCATATATATGACGTAAAAAGTTCCCATTATAAATTGTAAATAACACCTTAATTTGCTAATATTCTTGTTATAATTACTTCAACTAATCTGACTTCTTAATTTATTTTTAACTATGATAGAGATATATATTGGAACATCTCATACATTCACATTAAAACTCTCATAAATATATCAAAGATAAATTAGCCTTTCTTCCTATTATATGTGTGTGCGCTTTATTTTTTCATGATATAATTTTTTAATAAATCTGGTCATATTTTTAATTTCTAGTTTTTCTAAACATGAAAAAAAAATCTTTTCCCAAAAGATTTAATTATTACACCCATCAAAATTTGATCCATGAAAAGTTGAATGATTTCTAATAAACATCTAGGGTCAAAATCATAAATACTAAATCAACAATATCTATCAAATCTTAAATCATCAATTAATCAAAAAATCTAAATAAATTTAATTATATATCAACCAACACTTTCCCTCACTTGTGGCTTGAAATATGAAAAAAAGTCAAAAAATAGAAATAATATTAATTGGGGAGGAAACACATGATATCATGAACCGATCTGCTCTAATACACTTTAAATCACTTATTGACCTAAAAGTTTAAGCTAATTAGTGAAAATAAATCTAATTATATCATCTAACAAAATAAAATTGATCTTTCTACCTCTTGTATGATCTTGTTTAAAAAATTGTATATGTCTAGATATTTACAAAAATTAGTGGTCTAACGTTTTTATAGGGCAACAGATTAAGGGTATATTTGGAATATATTTTCGATTGTTTAATTTAAAAATAAATCATTTTAGAAATAATCCGAATATTGGTAACACTCAAAATATTTTTTTTTGATAATGAGTGTTTAAAAAAAAATTGAGTTTATTGAAAATCATTTTTTTTTTTCTTAAATCAATCCAAATCAGTCCTAAGAAGTGGGATTTTTTTTTTTTTTCTATTTATTAGTGAACTTACAAAAACTATTAAAAGAAATTATAATAGACAAAAAAAATAGTAAGACTACAAAAATCCAAGTGGGCAATATTCTGGATTCCTTTTGCATCTTCTCCCCCAAAAATGCAAAAGAGATTCTCTTTATATATCAAAATCATTGCATTTTGTTTCCCATACCCTAAAAGTTAGATCTTGCCGTATAATTATTTATCATTAAAACAAAATAATAAAAAAAATGTGTAGCATGCAAGTTAATATTCGTTGAGGACCTTATATCAAGAAACTTCAAAATCTTTATAAGATACCTTCTTCTTTTTACTATCAATTAATTTTGAGATGAAATTTATCTTATCTTATATAAGAGCCCTGAAATCTAAATAAATATTTGATTAGCAACATCGACTAAAAAATAATTAATCCAAAAAGGAATCATCTTAAACAAATAAAGATATTTTTACAAGATTTTTCTTGTACACCATATATTTGTCTTAGATTTTCAATTATTTTATTAAAAGTTTGAACCAATTTAACATTTTCACCGTGATTTCAAAATTTTTGAAATATTTAATTCTTCCATTATTAACATCATTTTTGAATTTACTTTATTTTTATTATTTATTAATTTCGATTGATATTTATATAATGCATGATATTTTCATATTTATGTTTCCTTTGTTTCAAAAGATTTTAATCTATTTATTTTTTCACTAGGTGAAAATAGATTACCTATCTATTGAAATAGAGAGTATATGTCGAATTTACCGGTAGTTAATATGCTGGAAAATGTAGATCGACATCTCATATATCATGGTTTATTTTTTGATGTGTTAACAATGCTAAAATTAGATGCAAATATACATCACATATATTGTTCGGTAATATGTTATATTGTACAAATTGTCTAATTCATGCACATATCAAATATACCCTGATTTTTATTTTAGAAAATTTAAATATATATCAAATATAATTTGTTGTATATAGCAATAATACTTTGTTTTATTATTCGAAGCTTTTTAATGATTATTGCTTTCATTTATAAGTGGAACAACTTTCAAGTTTTTAGAAAAACTTTCCTTAGTTGTGTAGGTTTTTAAAATAACATTGTTTTGGATAGTTTTTGCAATCGCAAGAAGAAACTTCCCTTACATACATCTTTCGACATTAATAATATATATATAATTTGGATGGTACGGACTCTAAGGAGGGTTGAGAAAAGTAAAATTATGTTAGATTTTTGTGTAAAATAATAGTTTATTAAGTTATTCATAAAATATTAGGAATGTTTATACAATTGTGTAATTGATCCTATTTGTTTAATACATCTGTGTAGAAAACCAACAAATAAGGCACCGTTTGATATTTATTTCGTTTTTTCTTTGTTGGTTTTGAAAATTAAGTCTATTTCCCTTCAATTTCTTACAACGATTCACATGTTTCTTATGTATAATGATTGAATTTTTAGTCAAATTTCAAATTCAAAAAATAAGTCTTTTAAAGCTATTTTTTTAGTTTTCAGAATTTGGTTTGATCTTTTAAGTAATTAGTAAAAAGTAGATAACAAATGAAAAATTTGGAGATAAAAGTAGTATTTATAAACTTAATTTTTCAAAAAAAAACTAAAAATCAAATTGTTACCCAATAAACTTAAATAATCACTATAACGAGCACTTGACAAAATAGTATAGTGAAATTGAAAGAGCAGAGTGAAAAAAGTACCATTAACCAGACTTAATTATTATTACTTTTTTGTAATTAAAAAACATGATAACAAATTATAAAACCCTAAATGATAAAATAAAAAGGTGTTTTTAAAAGAAGAGCAGGTTGTTTGAATCTTCCATCCACTTGTTAAACTAAAGTAAATAATAACTTGTTGAAATTTAAAATAGATAAAATCATGTCTTAATGGTATGATTATGTTTAAATATTAATTTTCTAAAATGTATTTGATAATATATTTATAAGCAATAAAAATAATACTACTCATATTATAATTAATTTATATGGAAACATTTATTTTATAAATTTTGTATAATTACTATTATACATACTTTATCTAACAATATTAAAATGAGTTCCTAAAATAAATTTGAATTCTAAACTTTAGATACATTCAAAACGTAAAAAGGTCGTTTCAAAATTTATCCATTATTTAGACAATCAAAACGAAAAACGGCTTATAAAAATAAATAATCATCATAAAGTTCAACCGAAATTGCATACCAAATAAATCGTTAAAACATATATTTAATTATAAAAAAATGACAATTTGAATATGTTATTTTGTAAGTATATCATCCATACTTAATATTTTGTAAATATCGTAAAAACTTCAAATATAGATTTTTAATTATGTTTTTATTTTATATTTGTTCTAAACAATTGATTAATAGAGAGAGAAAGATAGAGGGAGAAAAATGACGATTAACAACTGGCGACAAGATGTGCGGTGGTCAACGGAGATAAGCGACAGGGAGGTAGAGGGGTGGACAGTGATAGATGGTGTGGAGTAGTGTTGCTTGATGACAAAGATGTTGGGGGATCTGTTGCATGCGAAAAAGAAGAAGTTCAAGTTTTTTTTTAATTTAATTTAATTTAATTTTTCTAGAATGTAAGTGTAACATTATAAAGTATGCATCATTTTCAAGTTTATCAATAATATATCAATTACGCACATCAGTAATATATCAGTCAAGTGTATCAACATTATAAAATAATTCATCATTATAAAGTTTATCAACTGCATATCAGTCAAGTATATCATTATCAAGTATATCAATCAAGTATATCAAATTTATCAGTAGTATAAACAAATGAATGATTGACTAATTTATCAACAATCTATGAGTCAAATGCATCATTATCGAGTATATCAGTCAATTGTATCAAATGTATTTCGATAGTATATCAAGTGTATCAAATATTTTATTAGTTTATTGATTGTATATCATTAATATAATTACCTAAAATGAAGTATATCAATAGTAGAAAGATATTTTGGATTTTTAGCTTTTTAATGTTTGAGATATTTCGGACTTTTAGCTTTTTAATGTTTGGGTTCGACTGTAAGGATGCTGAATTTGCAAAAAAAAAAAAAAAAAAAAAAAAAAAAAAAAAAAAAATTGTTGTGACATGTGCGCAAAATTTTTTTTTTTTTTTTTTTTTTTTTTTTGCCATCCATGCAATTGTCCACTTATTTATTCTCAAATATTATGTATAAACTAAAACTAAATGGATGTCAATTTTTTAATTAGGAAAAACTACCTCAAGTAGGGCCCAAGTAATTTTTTTTTATTTCTAAAGAAAACAATTATTTTCTAATAGGGAAATAGTGAATGAAATTGAATTAAAAATGATACATGCATAAGCAATTTTATCTTTGTAAAAAAAAAATATTTATATATGTTAGTTAATAAATTATTTGGATTATACTATTGCCCACAGTTCTTTTTTATATTTGAATGAAATCAAACCCATAATATTTGGGTTAGGTTGAGTTATTGAACCTTTTGGATAATCCAATTCTTGTTACACCATCAAACGAGTTTTGAACTTAAATCACAAATGGAAGGAAAAAAAAACAATTAATATAATTAATGAAAGGAAAAGGGGAAATAAAAAGAAAGGAAAAGAACTTTGGTGCAAAATTTAAAGATGTGTACGGACAATGGAATTTATTCTTGGTTTGTGTCTTTTTGGTCCACACCAGCCACCATAGAAGAGGCCCCAAAAAGAAAACCTTCCTCTTCACACTTGGGGAATTTTATTGTAAAATTAGCCTCTTCCATTTTATAAGTTTTGGCTAGAGAGGATATTTTTTTTCCTTTCTTTTAAATGGATACAACTATTGAAAAAACATGAATATCTTCTCTAACACTAATTCACAACGAAAAGACGGTATATTTATGTAGTAAAAATTGTGAGGTACATCGATCTTTTTAATTTGTATCCTCGATATGGTGTCTCTTTGAATTCATCATTCTTAAGTCGAATCTTCTTTCTTTTCTTTTGAACTGGATATTCATTTGAATTTCCTCGAATCTGATACTATATTAAATAACCATGAGATTTCATCTAAAACTATTTACTAGATTTAAATACCTTATTTTTAAGACTGTTTATTTAACTTTTTTTCATTCTACCAGTGTTAAGACGGTGCAAACAAATGAGGTCAAATACTTTCGGTAGATTGTCAAATAATAATAATAATAATAATAATAATAAAATAAAAAATAAAACTTTAAGCAGCCTAAGTTAGTGAATGATATCTAATATAAACATAGAAATGGATCAAAATTCTCTATTGTCTTGATAAAGTTCAAATTAAACTAACTCCAAATTTATTGTTATGTTTTGAATTTAACCATGAAGAAACTTATCAATGATTTTAAATATGGTAAATACAGCAAAAGCTTCAAATCTTATTTCAAATTTTTTTATTATTTTATTTTTATCCTAAGTATCAACGAATTTATGGTAAATTAACAAATTGGTATACTTTATATAAAGTACATTATTTATGCAACAAATATACTATGATCATTTTAATTGTACTATGGAAGAAGTTGTTTCTGTTTGTTGTTTTGTTTTGACATGGAGTTGTTTTTATTTGTTGTTTCGTCTTGATATGGACTGGTTTTCATTCGATTTTGTTGGTCTAACTAAGGTTTAGATGTTATATTGTTTATGTATTAAAGAAATTATCTAATTCTTATGGTATATCTTAATTGCATTACTTATGTCATCTAATATGTCAAATATAAAGTAGGAATTTTTTAAATATAAAAAAATATTTAAAAATAATTACAGCAAAAAGTTCCAAAAGTGCTTCTTTTGGAACTTTTTGCTATAAAGTATAAATATTTTTAAGATTTTTACAAGAATTTTCCTATAAATTATGTCAACTAAGTTTTTCTAGTTTTAAAAATTTGATATGATCTTATTGACATGTAAGTACACTTAATTTGGTACAAGAATTGTATAATGAATGTATTCTTTCATATTTCGTATATCAGTTGATTGATAAACGAAATTTAAGGAGAAAGAAAAACATATATACGATATTGTTGATATACCAAATTATGAGTATATCATTCAAAATGATATATTTAAAATATAACATTTGGTATTTCGATTTTATAATTTACCAGTTCAAAATGCACTATAAATCATTAGTGTATCAATAGTATATTATCATTTGTTCAAAATACGATACTAAGTATTACATTGGTGTATATTGGTGGTTTATCAGCCTTTATTGGGTAATTGCAATGGGTAACAATTTATGGCTAATAATTAGAGTTGTTTTCAAATATAGCAAAATAAGTTAATTTATTATAAATATAGTAAAATATCACTATCAATCAGTGGTAGGTAGTGATAGACAATGATAGACATCTATAAGTGTCTATCACTGTCTAAATGATAGACAATGACATTTTGTTATATTTGAAAATATTTACAACAATTTTTTTATTTAAAAAATTTACGCTAATAATTAAGCACATAAAAATATTTTTCAAGAATTGCAAATGTAGAAAAATCTATGAATGATAGACTTTATTATTGAAGACTTCTATTAATGATATGGTCTATCACTGATAGACTCTGAGAGATGGATCAAAATTTGGTTATATATGTAATTTTTTTATTATGCAATATCTACAAATACTATGGACCTAATTTTATATTTGCTACAGTCATTACTCAAAATTCATTTAAAATTTAATAGAAGTATATTAGTAGTAAATCAACGCTCATTACAAATCCATTTTATGTCTAAAACCATTGCATCAACCGTAGACAATTTACATTCATTTTAAATTAAAATTTAAGTATAATATTGGTGTATTAGTAGTATGTCAATGTCAATTATTTTAAATTCATTTCAAATATAACATTATTGTATAATGATATTATATCATTACTTCTTAAAAATACATTTGTTCTAGTATATCAATAGTAGACAATTGCTTGTTTAGTTTTAGATGTATCATTATTGGTAAATCAATAAGTTATCAACATACATTCAGAATGGCTACCAATAGGACGAATTGAACCATTGTAAGCTAATGATGATGCACTAGAAAATTAGTACTCTAATTTTAATTAATAAGGATTCAAAATCAAGATCATGAACAATAACAAGTGCACGAACACTTACTAATTGACAAATTTGTTTAAATGATTGGTAAATTCGATATTTCAATTGCATAATTGACCATTCTACTAAATATAAAGTATATGAATTGATTGATATACCAAATAATATATCAATTAACCGATACACCAAACGTAAAATATATTAGATATAGTACTGACAAAAGGGTAAAAGTGGAAGAATAAAAAATGGGTATCGGAGCTAATGATTTTTTTTTTTTTTGCTATACTTGTAAATTTTAGAAAATAATTGCTAAATTTACAATTTTTATAATTTCTTTTTGGTATTCTTGCAACTACCGCAAATTTATTATGAATATAAATTTTGTTATAAAGTTTTACATTTTAAAAAATATATTACTAAGGGAAACTACAACCAAACGTGTTCCAAGTTGTATAAAGCCGTTGTCAAATATAACTTTATTTTCTTGTATTCGATATTTCCAAAAAATGCATTATTCAATCAATCATAAGATGGGCCCATAATAGTATATAGTGATGGTTGTTTGGAATTCAAACTATTCCATATCCTTGATTTATTTATTACTTTTTTAGGTAAAATAATATTTACATTTATACTCGAGTTACATTTATGTACTTTTTCTGTTGAGAATTTTAAGTTGAAAAACTATAGTTACCTCACACTTTTTCATAATACATATAAATTTACTCTAGTTCAATTGATTTTGAGATTAAATTCTATGTCTATCAATCGATGATAATATCAGATCCATAAAATTCAAATAAATATGTTATCTAATAAAAAAAAATCCAGGAATAGTGAATCCAAAAAAACACCATATATATATATATAGATAGATTTACTCCTCTATAGTTTTGCACCTAGATGTACAAAAGAGAAGTTGCAAAGTTAGAGCACATCAAACTTGTATTTTGTGGTTATTAGAAGGCGTGTGCAATTATTTTGATAATGTAATGTAGTCACGTTGACGATCTTATTGAATACTTTATTTTTAATTTGGAGTTGTTTAATTATCGAAATCTTATCGTATTTCTAATCAAGTCAACTTTATTTACTCTAATAAAAAAACCATCATTATTTTGGAAGTATAAAGCTTGTGAAAACCAAAACTTATTAGAAGTGAAAAAATTACATGGATTTGGGATGACATTTTTTATTTTGATAATTTTCAAAAGTACTTCCAAACCCTTTAGAAAATACTAGTGCTTCTAGAATAGTACTATTGGAGGGGGAAAATAACTCCTTGGAAGATACTGATTCTCCATTTCCAATTGTTTTTGCATCTTTTGTCCTTACTACATCTTATGGTTTCTAAAGAGACAAATCATTGAAATGCTCTTTGAAAGGAAGAAAAATATCTCATTGCCCAATTGAAATTACCCCCACCTATGAACCCAACAAATAAATATTCGAGCCATAATTTTATCGACAATTTTACACCATTGAATATGAGAAAAAAAAAAAAAAAAAACTATAAAAATAGTCGTATCCAATGATTATCACGAAATAACAAACTGATTGTTGTAGCCTGATCGAATATTTCTTTTTTTCCAATCAACCCTTTGGTTTCCTACTTATAAAGAGAACCCTCTGCCCATTCTTTGGGACACACATTATCATTTCTTTCCTTTAGCAAACTTTTGAATCCTTCTTTCAAACCTTTTTTTCTTTTCACTTCTTCAAAGCAATTGAAGCTTCCCTTTATTATTTTTCTCTATTTTTGAAACTTTAGTATTTTTTTTTTTACCAATGGCTTCAATGTCTTCACATGGATCTGGTTCATGGACTGCAAAGCAAAACAAGGCCTTTGAGAAGGCATTGGCAGTTTATGATCAAGACACACCTGACCGATGGCTCAATGTTGCAAAAGCTGTTGGTGGAAAAACTGCTGAGGAGGTTAAAATGCATTATGCACTTCTTGTTGAGGATGTTAAGTTTATTGAGTCTGGCCAAGTTCCTTTCCCTTATCGAAGCTCAAGAGGCGGAAACTAAGGTAATATAAATTTTTGGATTGATTGGTGATTTAATATGGGATTGGAGTAGGAAGTTCGGTGTGTTCGAATTCCTTTAAATGCCATTTCTTTCTCGCTTATTATTGATTTCTACTTGTTGTGGGTTATCCTCAAATTACGAAGTACCCAAATGAAGGGAGTATTAAAATATTTGATATAACTAAATTTATCGTAACTCATAAATATATGTTTTAGAGTAAATTAGTGGTTCAACAAACAATATGATCAACAATGACAAAAATATCTGCAAAACAAAAAAAAAATTGTGGCAATATATGAATGAACGTCAATGACAAAAAGATTGCAGTAGTTCATATATCTTTTAAAGATTGTGATGTCTTTTCTTTTTTTACAATGATCTTCAACCGGATGTCTGTTTAGAATCATCACATTGTTGGGTTGGATCTCAATTTTTTTAAAATCGAATACCCTTTTGGACTTCTCGACCTTTTATATCGTATAGATAACACATGTGATGTTAGCTCAAAATCAATTGGCCAGATGAGACTTCTTTAGATTCACTATTTTTAGGTTAAATCTTAATTTTGAACTGAATACTCATTTCGACGTTCAAAAACTCAGGTTTATCTAGTGATATATAATTTGGAAAGAAAAGAACTATTCTACACATCCTTCAATATAAGTTATTATTGACTTTTTATATGGAGGTGCATTTTTAATGGATTAAAAAAACTAGTGGAATTTTTACAATTGTATTAAATGCAATATAAATAGACCAATAAAAAAATATACCTTAAAGAAAAATTAGTAGAATACATGTGTAGAGAAATGTTTATTTTATAAATAATATTTGTCTACTCGCTCTAACTCATGCATCTATGTTTCCTCCATGAAAATCAAGTCTTCATATATTATATATTTATAGTAGAAGTTTCTATAACACATCATGTAATCTTTAAAACACACACATATCCCTCTTTTGATAAATGGCTTTTTTTTTATTTTACCTAGAGAGGACACATAATTAAAAAAAAAAAAAAAAAACATTGAATTCAATTATTATTCTTATAGTAATACAACGTAGTATCACAACAGAAGGTCATCTAATATATTCAACGAAATAATCGATTGAAAACCTATATTTTTGTCCCTAGTTAGTCGTGTTTTTAACTGATCTAGTTGAATTCAAATGGGATATTCTAATTATTTTTCATGAAGAAAAAAGAAACCCTAACCTAACCCATTGGATTTTGAATGATCTCTAACTAGCTTGCAAAAAAATTATGTCTTTATACAATTTGTATGTATATGAGCAGAGGAATGTCAATATCAATGAATAGCTACATGTTTAATGGCTACATGTTTCGATAAAAAACAATATAACTCATGATCTTGTAAGCTTTTTGAAAGGTCCTCTTTTCTTCTTGTTCTTTGAAACTAAAGCTGCACCAATCCCTCACCATTGGCTCTTCACACCCAAACAAAAACAGCAATTATATATATTAGGGATAATAATAAGAGTTGTTATCAAATATAGGAAAATGAGTCAATTAATTTTAAAATATAGTAAAATGTCACTATCTATCATCAGTATCTATCACATTTTGCTATATTTGAAAGACATTACAGCAGTTTTGCCATTTAAAACAATTATCTTAATAATAATATATTATTTCTATAAAATAACATTTTTGTACGTATATGTTTGATTTTTTTTTTTTTGTTTGTTCTTAGGATGAAGAACATGAAGCTCCACCATTGAGATTGATGGTGAAGTAATGGAAGAATAAAAGAAAGGAAAGAAGAATGAACCTTTTGCTCTAAAATATTGTGTTTTTTTTTCAATGATATCTAATGTTATTAATTTATGTTAAGCTTTAAGTTATTGGTTAATTCCCTGTATTATTGTACATCAACCTTTGATTTTGGGAGGATCAAAAAATTCAAAAAGAATTATATTCCTTCCTTTTTCTTGAGGTTAATGAATCTATAAGTCTTTTATATTGAAATATAATTGCAATATATGGTTAAATTTTTACCTTCTCATTTGTCTCAATCATATAACTTTTTTTTTTCTCCCTGTTATTTTAGATTTTAGTTCCACTAATTTATAGAAATGTACTCGAGAAACAATATATCACTAGGATTACGTAAGATGAAAAATACGTAAAAAAACGTAATGCACGCACATGCACATTCATATACATTTTAATTTAGGGTAATTGAAATTGATAATACTTTTAGGACTAATAATTATATATATAGGTATAGGTTTAAAGAATTTCAAAAATGGCAAAATCTTTAAATTATAGACTTTATTACTGATAGACTCTTATTAACGTTATAGTCTATAACAATAGACTTCAAGAGTTAGATCTAAAATTGTTATATCTATAAATTCTTTTGCATTGTGCTATATTAGCTAATATTTTAGGTCTCATTACTATATTAGCAACTAACTCTTTAATTCAATAACAAATGAGAGTGGAGACATTTAAACTTATGACCTATTGGTTGAAACATGTTGATATAAATAATTTTATTTACCAAAGTGAGCTTAGCTCAATGGTAATTGTCATGTACTTTTTAGAGGTGTTCAAATGACTCGACAACCTAAACAACTCCAACCACCCAACCCAAACTGTAAGGTTTTAATTTTTTTTTTTTTTTTTTTTTTTTGTCAGATTGGATCTGGTCTAGAGTTGAATAAATTTTTTCAGGATGATTCAATTAAACTTAAATTACACACACAAATATATATCTCTTCTAAGATTGATGAATTTGTGAATTTTTAATGTTTTTCTTTTAGAAATGTTTGTCTTTATTTTTAAATTTGAAATAAATATTATAGATATTTGATATCATGAGATTTTGGTTATTAGTCATATGTTATAGATAAAATCGAGTATTTTAAATCAATAAAAAAAAATATTGCAATAACCCAACTCAACCCAACTCGAATTTTAAGGGTTGAATTAAGTTGAAGACCCTATTTGAATCTTTTAGATTGTCAATTTGATCAACCAAAAATTTTGGGTTGATCCAAATTAAAAGAACTCCACAACCCAACCTATGTATACCCTTGAAATATAACAGGTCAAGGCCTTCATCCTAGAAATTGTTGTACTAAAAAAAAAAGTAAAAACTAGTGATTTAACGATGGTATTAGATGAGGAACTCCAATATTTCAAACCCATGTAATGTCATCTCTTTCCTAATTAATATTGAATTTTCACATGTTAGACAGTCTAAAAAACTTCAATCCCACACGATAGAGGAAGTTTTATTAAAAACTTATAATGGATTGCAAAATTAGTTGTCCTATTTTGAAATACATTCACACAAATAAATAATTTATATATAGGGTAAATTTTTCTAAAAAAATTCAAGCCACCATCTCTAGTGACTAACTCTAGTGGGAAACTTCGGCAATCACTGCCGACGGCCAACTCCAACCACATACGACCACAATCGTCCGTGGCCATCTCCAACAACCTCCACAATAGCCACCTATACCTACTTTGACAACCATCATTTTAAATTATTCGTTTATAGTGTTTTATAATCTTTCTTTATAGTAATTTGGCATTAATAAAAAAACTTTTATCATATAACAAACCAAACAAATTTGTATATAAAAACACTTTTGAGAAATAGTTGCCAAACACATTGTTGGGATTTGTGCCCTAAAGACTTGTAGTTAATTATTTATTTAATATTGTTTAATTTAATTATTGAATATGCAATATGAAATTATCTATTACAATAAAAATTGAAGGTTATTAGATGTAATCTTCGGTATGCGGTTGACATATAAGTGGATCATGTTCAAGTAGTAATCTAAAGAGTCTATAGTATATGAGGTTGGGTGTTTTATCCTAGAGACACTATGGATACAACTCATTTTATAATTATTACAAATGATTTGATTCAAATTGTTTATATGGAGACATGTGAGTGAAGGTATCCTATACAGAGACTTTATGTAAGACTGGACTGTGGAATATTTAATCTCTCTTTGTAAATCTATTAATTGAAGAGATTAATATTTCATAAGATAACCATATGTGACTTGCTCTTAATCCTGAGTGGGTTATGAACTCCTACTTGTAAGACCTCGTTTTATTTGCATGCATGGGTGAGAGTGACTCGAGTCGCTGACTCAATATTTATACTATTTTGGGGACTTAACCAAATAGAGAGTTGAGAATGTAATTTCACAAGATAAAATTTATTCCTTCCCATATAAGGAAAGTAGGCGATAGTTCTCGTAAGTGCTGATTTCAAAACTTGAATAATGAGGCCCCAACCTCTCATTTGTCCAAAAGGGACTTGATTTATACTTGAACCTGTTAGGGTGTTTGTTATTGGAGTATGATTGGCTTATTTATTACAGGAAAAACTTGAAAAACATTTTTATCTAACATGTTATGCGTCGTGCTAATTCTTCATTGAGATTGGTTCCTTAGATGTTGATGTCCCCGAACAATTTTACACTTAAGTGTGTTTTCTTATTTAAATTGTCTTAATTTTCTACTTAATTGTGTGTCCCTATTTAAATTTATATAAATAAGTTGAGTAGGTTGATGAGAAAGTTAGTGTGAAATGGTGAAGAAGAAATGGGGATTTGGAAAGAAAAATATGGACATTGAGTTTGGAAAATTTGGAAAAAATTAGCTAAGTATGGAAAATTTATGTGAAATGCGTATTGTGCATAAAGCACTGGAAGACAAGTGACTAGTGGCACAATCGTGTAGAAATTGCACGGAGACAAACAATGTTCGCAGTAGCTAAGAGCGAGATCGTTGAGAGCGAGATCATTGAGATTGAGACCAGTGAGATCATTGAGAGCAAGATTTTAAGCAAGAAAGATTGGAGAGAGCGAGATTGGAGAGAAAGTTGGAGAGAAAATAGGAGAGAGCGAGATTGGAGAAAGCAAGACCAGCGAGAAAGAGGGAGAGAACGAGAGTATAGAGAGCGAGATTTTGTGCTAGAAAGTTGGAGAGAGCGAGATTTTGAGCGAGAAAGTGGGAGAGAGCGAGAGTGGAGAGAACGAGACCAACGAGAAAGTAGGAGAAAGCGAGAGCAGCCTGTGCGTCAGCCACGCCTAGTCCGGTGCTGCATTCGAACGTCACGCCCACGCCTCGCCTATACATTAAACGGCCGAGCAAGCTTCTAGACGATGTATTTGGACACGTTGGGGTGGATTATGCATTTAAAACTTGAATACAAACAAAGATTGAAGACATAAGGGCAAACGTCAATTAAAATTTAGGTGTCGGATTAAGAGAAATTCTTAAACCCTAAGAAATTGTGTTGGATGCGTTCTGGAAGAACATATTGAACCAAGGTGAAGTCAGCTTACGTTGATAAAAGGAGGATTAAACATTTGGCCATGCAGCCAAGTAGGTGTTGTCAATCCCACGAGCAATTTGAACGCCTATAAATAGGGATTTGGGATTTGATTTTCAAATCACACAACAATCATAAATTTCGTAGAGAAAGTAGAGGGCAGTGAGGGTTTAGAAGAATGTGTCAAATTTGGACAAGGAGATCTTCCAATCTACTATTGCATTTGGAGTGATTCCAAAGCCATTTGAAAGCTCTGAAAGTCTAGTTTTCAGAGTAGGGTTGCCGGAGGAAAAGGCTCAAAGGAACAAGGCTAGAGATTGAGAAGAAGACAGAAGGGTCAGACTATCAGATCAGTCTGGGCCAGTCTTGAAGATTTTGAGATTCTGGCCAAACCACGAGGAATTCTGAGCTGAATGTTTAGGATAAGATTCCTAAGAATTTTAGAATAATATTGTAGAAGGAAGTATTTCCAAATAAAGTTTGGAATTATGAGTAATCTAAGTTGTAAGTTGAATCTGGATTCTAGGAGTGAAAAAGGGACCCGAGGAGCTACTAGAGTGAAAAGTTCTTAAGAATTCGAGGTGAGTGGCTAAAATGTTTTCGAACTAAAACGTTTTTAAACTATTTTGATTACAAACGTTTTACAGAAAGCATGTTTGCGAAAATCTCATGCCTACTAGTTTTATAAAGTGGTTTCCATATGTTGAAAAACTATTTACATATGTATGTGTATTGATTTTATCTAGCATGCATTACCATCTTTAAAGCCATGTTGTATATGTGTTATACTGTACATGCTTTAAAGAGAAGTTGTTTATAAATAGTTTTGGTAAAATGTGATGCCGAAGTACAAGGAGAAGGCATCCACCCAACTAGATACTGAAGTACAAGGAGAAGGTATCTATTTGTACTGAAGTACGTTTGAGAAGGTACCAAGTCAATGGGATACTGAAGTACATTGAAGAACGTATCCTAGTAGCTCAATACTGAAGTACAAGGAGAAGGTATCTGAGCAGTAGTATCTAATGTGGCCACAGGTGAATAAAGTCAGAGATTGAGCAAAAGGGTTCTCTCTGGACTAGCAGTTGGTGTTAGGATTATTTTACCAGTTATAAAGTAGTTTGATTTGAGAAAAGATTTTAATTTTTTATGTTTAAAACAACTTTACATGTTTTATGCTTGGAAAACGTTTATGCTGCAGTACGAGTACTATAAAAGTTTATGTTTCAGTTAAAAACTCATGACTGAAATCATGCATGAGAATTTACTATGTTTTCTCGATCACTCACTGGGCGTAAGCTCATCCCGTTTTCAAATGTTTTTGTTTTTCCCCTCCACAGGTAGCGGTCAAATCCTCTGAAGATAGCTCAGTATTTGCTCTGCCACTAAAGGACGAAAAGACTTGTAATAATTTGCTAGGTGGTTACTGTTAATATTGTACACATGTTACTATTGTTCATATAGAGACTAGGGTTTGTGGGTTTTGGGACTTGTAAATCTAATGTTGTAAACACTCTAAACATATTAAGTTTCTAAGTTAATGAATTGTGGGCTTACAGCCGTTCCGTTGCATATAATTTGTATCAGAGTTATTCCGCAGGAGTTTTTAGGCAGTAAGTGTCAACCTAAGGGTTGATAACTGCTGCAGTCACGCCCTTCTCTAGGCTAAGAG
Source organism: Benincasa hispida (assembly GCF_027475165.1). Classification (NCBI taxonomy): domain Eukaryota; kingdom Viridiplantae; phylum Streptophyta; class Magnoliopsida; order Cucurbitales; family Cucurbitaceae; genus Benincasa; species Benincasa hispida. The sequence continues at coordinate 49,859,710 of NC_143482.1, forward strand.
GGTGGTCTGGGGCGGGGTGTGACAGTGATGCATATTGATTGGTATATTTTCTTGTTCTTTGAAACATGTCATACAACACGTAATGACATTACCTATGACTTTGTTATGTGACAGACAAAAAAGTCTGCAAAATATTCTTTTCCTTATCCGTCAGCAAAATTTTCCAAAATCTATGGTATGCTGTATTTTTCTTTGCAGAGTTGATTTATTCTTTTCTTGAATATATTCTCGATCCTATCCAAATATATATGATGATTTTATTCAATTTTAGGGTTGGTTATTTTGAAAAATATTCAAGCCATGACCTTGGGTTCGTGCCGAAAAAGATAAGTGTGTCAATCTATGAGATTGTGAAATTTTTGCCTTGAGTGTCTCTTGATCTTATTGATTCATTCAGAATGAGTTCTGTTTTTGTGGTGGGTGAATTTTGATTCAAAATCTTTGTTGATCTTAAAGTTGTGTCGTTGTTCATTGTTGAAGCATGCTTTGTGAGAAGATTGGTTGGTTTTAGGGGGGACTAATACATCATCTCTTGAGAAGAGATTCTCAAACTTAGGGGAACCTAAGTTCTTAACATGAATTGATATTCAAAAGAAGATGGAAAGATACTAGTAGCGAAAGAATCTCATACTTAGGGGAGCCTAAGTTACCATTCACTAATATCCTTATAGATAGGGGGAGCCTAAGTTTCACTAAGAATGAGTCTCACACTTTGAGGGAACCTACGCGATCATTCTCTAAGTTGGGCTATTCGAGTGTCATTGTAATTGCTGTTTATTTACAGATAAGTGTGTCATTGTAATTGTTTGACTTTACATTAGTGAATATATCATTCCACAGGCATACTACATCCAAACGCAGGTGGTATTATATCGAACTGGGTTACCAAACTTTGTGTTTTTTTTCCTTTACATTTTAGTTTTATGCATTTGTTAATGATGTCTCTGGAAATGCTCTAACATCCCGTGTGACAAGTTTGGTCGTGTGTTAGATAACCTAATTTTTTAGAACTCGTAAACAAATTATTCATTAGAGGATCATTGGTACTTTAGGAGATATCTCGAAATTACTTCGTTTTTCTTCCTCTATAAGGTCCGATCTCTAAGACCTAATTACGATAAAAACTAATTAATTATAATTATCCATTTTAATATCTCGCAAAAAATGATTTATATAATTAGGTTAATCCTAATGATAATTATAAATTATTCATTTTAATATCTCATATTAAAATTATTTAGATAAATTCTAGGTCAAAATTCCAAATTTGCAAATTCAAAAAACGTGGCTAATCTCGAAAGAATAAGTTTAATGGCCAAAATTCAATTCTTCGAAAAATATTTTTCAAAATGACCTAAAGGCAAGGCCTTAATAGCCCCCCAAAAAAATCCTAATCCCACATCATTGTTTATAATAAAATGATAAAAAATACCCCTAATTAAAATATCATAAAAAGGACAAAATTTGAAAATTCTAAAATTACATAAAAATTATAAAATAAAATATAAATAATAAATTGATACCTTGGATGGTTCATATCATCCTTTCTACTTTTTGAAGGATCCGTCCTTAAATCCAAATCAAAACCTTGCAAATTAATTTTAAAATCACGAGAAGAAAATTATGTCAATTTCCTAGTACTTCTTTTGGATGGTTTCTCTTGTAAAGCAACCTTGTAATCATGAGATGTTAAAGATTGACATTATCTTGGATTCCATCTATTTTGGAAAGAATATTGGTCCTTTCAATCTTCATTCAATTTGTGACCATCAAAGGAACTTGGGCCAATCTTTGATCTTTGCTTTAAAGACAGTGCATTAACATCCTGCAAAACTCAAAAGACAAACTAGGTAGACTTGGTTGAAATTAACTTGCTAGAAAACAATCTCTTTGGCTTAAAAAGGTTTTGAATGTCAAAGGTTGACATTATCTTGGATTCTCTTAATTTTATTCATATACCGAGTACTCACATGTTTTTCTCTCTCATTTATGTTTGTACGGTTCTCTTTTTTATATATTTCTATTACTTTTGTCTCGGTCTCATGCCTTTTGCTTTCCAACTCATGCACATGAAATTTTACTTCTCTTGGAAGGAATGATACAAGAGTAGGGTCATATGATACTTTGAGATCTAACTGACACAATGTGATCACAAAGTGTTCTAGTTTCAAATTCACTGCCCATCTAGTTTCTCTACCCCATTTCTAATATCACATGCTTCTCTAGAAAGATTATAGTCATATAAGTCCTTACAATATAATAACTTATTGGACAAAATATCATGATCATGCATAGGTAAAACATTATCAAGTGTCTCTTTACTACTTCCCACATGAACAAGCTGCTCAAATATGGTAGGCAAACTGTTCTTTTTCAACTGATGTGTTGGCATTGGTATTAGATTTAGATTTAGTGTACCTTGAAGATATCCTTAGGAGTTGCCTTTCTATCTTGATGTGCGACGTACACCATTTCTTCCAAATTCTCACAAGGTTGAATTTCTTCTCGATTCGGCAAGCATATCGACAATCTCCTCATTAAGTTCTTTATAGAATTGGTTCATGATAACTTCTTCATTCTCATATATGGTCATCTCCTCAAACAAATATTACATATTTTCATAGTACCTTTCCACACTTTTGGTCCTTTGTTTCAAAGTTTCCAATTTGTGGAAAGACTTAGAAACAAAATGTTTTCTTATAAGAAGCTTGATTTTTTCCATGAAAGCATTGCTTAATTGTTACTCCTCCTTTTGATAACATATTATTCCACCAAGCTAGGACATAATTTTCAAATGTAGAATCAATAAGTTTTACCCAATCTCTTTCACTATAGTGGTGTTGTTCAAATATGACATCAATTTCCATCTCCAGAAGAAGATACTTTTTCAAATTGGAATTCTTTCCAAAAAACAATGGAAGCATGTTTCGATTTACATAACAACTATTTCTTTGAAGCTCTTCTATGTGTATATATGACTTACCAAATTTTGTTGCTTATAAGTTATGAAAATTCATCTGCTTCGTTGACATGCCTGGTCGAAGGGGGGAAAAAAAATCCCCCACCTCTGAGTTCACATTCTCCACCCTAGCACCCGTGCAATTCATTTTACCTTTTTTTCTTCTTTTTTCAATTTTATATCTCACTCACTGATTTTTATTTCTTTTTCAATTTTGGTTCTCAAACCGAAAATATCTTTGATTTTTTTTCTTCTGTCAATGCCGACCATCATATTTCGTCGTGTTTTTTTTTTTTTTTGGCAATTCAGTCACGCCTCAAGTCCATTTTTTCCCTTGTTTTTTTCTCCACATCAACCTCAATCAAACCAAAACTTTAAGCAAGAAATCAAAGCTTATAATTTAATGTAATTCTTTTCAGAATAACAACACAAAACAATAAACCAAATTTGAAGATGAAATTTTTAAACTCAATCAAATAAAATAATACTTACAGGAAATATCTGATCTGGGGCACCTAGGATTTAATACCAAATTATACCAAAACTCTTAATGAATTGGAATTAAGAACCATTTTGTATGTGAGAAGGACCCTAATTCTCAATCATTAAAACCTCTATATCAACATGATTCCAACCCTAAGGATTGAATTAGACATGGATTGCCCTAATAATCAACTCCACACTTGATTTTTCTTAGTATGCAACTCAACACATGAATTGCAAATTTAAGAAGCTCTCATGGCTAATCATGAAAGAAGAAGTTCAATGACCAAAATTCAATTCAGTGTAAAATCTTTTTAAAAAAACCCTAAGTAAAGGCGAGGCTTTAAGAGCCTCCCAAGCAAAATCCTAATGTCACATCATTGTTTATAATAAAATTAAAAAATATCCCTACTTAAAATATCATAAAAAGATAAATTTGGAAAATACTAAAACTACATCAAAACTATTAAATAAAATAAAAAAATAATTTAATGCATTGGATAGTTTATATCACAATCATAAACTAAGCCTCTCTTCGGTCAATGAGAGAATGGAGCCCTATTTTTCAAGTCTTGGAGTCAACACTTAAAGGAAATACTCATTTACTTCCCCTATATGGGAAGGAGTAAATTCTATTTTACGAAATTACGTCCTTAGCTCCCTAGTTGGTCAAGTTCCCAAAATGGTAAGCATACTGAGTTGAAAACTCAACCACTCTCACCACAAGTTAAAAGACAAACCCTCATAGTATCCTATTCATAACTCACTTAGATTAAGATTGAGTCACATACGATCATCCCTGAGAAATATTAATCTTTTCCATTAATAGATTTAATAAAAGAGATTAAATATTTTATGGTCCCTTCTTATAAAAACTTTTTATATAGGATGACTGTTGGGATTTAATACCCTAAACTCGTGGTTTGTACATTGTAAACAAATCATTTATTTCATAAAATAAAGTGTTATTTTATTGGAAATTTAGACTTGCATAACTCAATCCAATAAACTAAGATCCAATGTTATTTAATGTAACTTGAACAATATTTGATTGACATACATTTGGATCATGTTCAAGTAAGAACCTAAAAGGTCTATAGTATATGGATAAGATTGGGTGTTTTATTCTGATAAAACTATGGATATAACCCATTTGTAAACATTACAAACTATTTGATTCAAAATCGTTCATGTAGAGATATGCGAGTGAGGGTATCTTATACAATGAGTTTATATAAGACTAGACTATGAAATATTTAATCTCTCTTTATAATACCCTTGACTGAAGAGATTAATATTTCAAACAATGACCATATGTAACTTGATCTCAATCTTGATATAATGAATGAAATGGATTTGAGGCGATTATTATTCTTGCTTGAGGTTGATGCCTACCATTAGGTCTCCACATCACATGTCTACAACTTAATCTCTCTTTGCTTAAGTTTTGGTTCTTTACCATTTTTTTCCATATCTCATGTCTCCACATCAATAATTTAGATCCAACCATTTGTAAAAGTTACATTGTGGTCCATGTCTATAGTGTCACCAAGATAAGACACCAAAACTTATCCATATAATATAGATCATTTAGGTTATTACTTCTATGTCAACCACATATTGTCCAAGATTATATCTAATAACCTTGAATTTTTATTGTAATGAATAATTTAATATTACATATTATTTAGATTAAATAATTATTAAATAACTAGTTAACCGCAAGGATTTAGGGAAAAAAAATCCTAAAACAGTATCAATTGAATAATGTTAAACTAATAATTGTAATTTAATTTGAAAAAAAAACGATTTAAGGCGTTGTTACCCATGAGATTTAGGAAAACAGTCTCTTTCCACATGATTGCAAAATTAAAAAAATTGACCTCTAAATTGAGCGAGGATAAAAAATATATCTGAACTAATTTTCTAACTAAGCTATGAAAAATTACATAATCATATCTTCCAAGTTTGAGTACCTTATCCGGGTGACACTATAATGTCACCAGAATCATACCTTTTGCTAAATACTAAGTTAAGCATCGGAGGTTCTGTGGCAGGCACCACACCAGTGTTTTCTTTTGTTATCTTGTAGGTCGTCTTCCTTCCCTGAATTTATAAATTCATTGTCGAAGGCATGTGAAGGTCAGTTGAGTCTTTCTGTCCATATTCTGCCATCAATATTTTGCGTTATCTGTGGGGAAAAAGCTTACGACCTCAGCAAACTTAAAAGAAATATTTATGGTTACAATGAGATGAAAAAATAAGGTGGAGAAGAATCAAGTCAAGAATAATACCTCAAGAGAATATCAGAATCATTAACAAGAAATCCATTCACCCTAAGCCCACCTTGGCGTTAGTTTCCTATGAAATAGGCAGAGGCAAAGTTTATAGCTTTAGAGGTAAAAGTAGAAACCTTGGATCGAAATCTGGCTCGAGTCGTGGAACACTTGGAGCACAAAAATCCTACCCTTGTATTACGAGCAAAGGTTGACCTCACTCCTCAAGGAAAGAGGCGGAGCTGACATTTAAGAGTTTGCATGAAGAAGAAAGGGTGGATCAAGATTTGGTTCAAGTTGAGAAATTTCCACAAAAAGCAAGATCTACCAAAAAAGATTTGAGAAGTTCAGCCAAAGACTCCCACATTTTCATTAAAAAGGATTGTCCATAGGGAGAAGATATGGGAAAATTTAAACACCCATAGTCGAAAACCATGTAAGAGGCAACGTCAAGATAGGGAGAAATCGAGGTGACAAAAATGAAGAGTAGAGGTTGAAAGTCCGAGGCTGGGGCAAACTTAGGAAAGACAAAGTCGAGGTTATCCTAAGCCAGGCTATGGCTTGACCGAAGACCAAGTGAAGACTCTGACCAAAGATACATTAGAAATTGATTTATGGAGGTTGATTGAGGAAAAGCAATGATTACAAAAAGAGCTCAAGACCGATCCCCTTTCTTTTTTTTATTCGGAATTAACTAACATAACTCTCGTAGAAAGAAGGGATTAAATAGATCAAAAGTGATTATCAGAGACCTTTAAAAACTTGAGGTAGAGCGTAATGTGAGGTTTACGCCCGATGGCACGGCTCGACCTCAGGCACCGAGTTTAAGACTGACCTTATGGTGAAAAGGTCCCTTTACCTACAATGACATGGTTTGAAGCTCTTTATAATATATATATATATATATATATATATATATATAACCAGTGTGTCATTAAGGAGAAACTGAAGTAAGAGGCAAAGAGGGGTTCTTGGTGCTCGAGTAGGGCGGCAGAATCGCAAGATTCTGAGGTTGAGGTTGACCTTTTGGTTCTATGACATTTTGCCCTTGGAAAATTTAATCTTACCCTGATAGAGTATTTTCTTAAACATAATAATAACAATAATGTAATAATAAAAAAAAGTGACATTGGAATATTAAAGTGAAGAAAGAAACAAAAACTCAAATTTGCCAATAAAAGTTGGCCCAATGACACTTATAGAAGACAATGAAGAGTAGAAGGTGAGGCTCACAACCAAAGTAGTATGGCCGAGGCCGAGACCGACCTCATGGTGTCGAAGTCCTCTTGTCCTACGATAACTTAAAGGGTTTGAAAAGATTAAAGCAGAATGCAAGGAGAGGCCCACCACCCTGAGTAGTATGGCTCAGCCTCGGGATTCCAAGGCCGAGGTCGATCTTGATATACTTTAATGAGAGAAACAAATATTTAAATATGATTCAAATATTAATAATCTAAATATGATACATATATAAACTATATGTTAAAATTAATGTGAATGTGATTCATATTAAATCTATACAGTTTTATGGAAGAAATAAATATTTGACTATGATTCAAATATTAATTATATGAATGTGATTCTTATAAAAACTATATGTTAAAATTAATATGAATATGATTCATATTAATACTATAGGTTATATGAGAGAATAATAAACTATAGGTTATATAATATGTGATATAATAAACTATAGGTTATATATTTTATGAGATATAATATATAGTTTAATTATATTAATTGGTTAATATAATTAAATTAGTTTGAATTTTTCAATTAAAAATGTTGATAACTCCTTAGGAGTTATTATTATTGGTGGAGGGAGTTATTATAACTTACTCATATTATTCTCTCACTTAATTGATTTTTTAGAAGATAAGGAGAAATATAGCGTGATATGGTTTTGAAACACAGAAGGGTTCTATGTTTTTCCCTCTCATATTCTTCTTTCAACTTCTACCATAATTCCCTCAAGAACTCTCTCTTCCTCCCTTACAAAAAGGAAGCCCACAAACTCTCATTTGATTCTTTCCTCGAGGATAACAAGAAAAACTCTTTGTGATGGTGCTCCATGTTGCTGTGTTGCTCAATTTGGGAGAAGCAAAGGAGTTATCACAGTTCGTGATCTATTGCTGTGGAGAGGAAATGTAAAGAAATTGTTTCCTTAAGAGTATGTATTTATCTTATCTTTTTTCCTCTCTAAATTCCAGTAGAAGCATGCTTAAGATCTGTATGTTTATCGTTGTTTCCGTTTGCTCTGTTAATTTAAGTTTATGTAAAACATATTTCAAACATAAATGATCATTCGCTTCCATTGTATTGGTATTCTAAATCTCCTCATTAAGAACCTTGGAACCCTTGAGCCCAAGAAAGCCAAAAACCAAATCACAAGGGACTTGATATGGTCATTCCTAAGATAACCTAAGGATTAAAAACCTTGGAGCCTTTAAACCAAGGAACGCCAAAAATTCAAGCCTTAAGGAATTTGAAATGGTCATTACAAGGATAATCTAGGGATTAAGAACCTTGAAGCCTACTTAGAAAGAAATGTAAAAAAATTGGGCTGACGAGCTCAACAGGTTTTTTCATCTAAGTCACAAAAAGAAAGTTGATATTTGGAATTAAAACCGGATAGCTCAAAACTCCAAGGTGCACATCGTGTTGGGCTAAGGCTATCAGGTAAACCATACTCCCAAGCAAGGACTAGTGGAAAAAAAATCAATAATTTGGTTTTTAAAAGTCCCAACAAAGGAGTGGAGGCTATTATTATGGGTCATTTTTAGACAAAGAATCTCAAGCTCGGAAAGGCATGAGGGTTGTAGGAAACAGACCAATGAGCTGAGGGAAGAAGAAAATGAGATGCGTTGGACCAAAAGACTTAGTGCCCACCCCAAGGCCAAGGCAAGTTGGGCTAGATGGCCTAACCAGCCCTCCTCGGCCGGAGCCAAGGCAAGTTGGATCGTTTGGCCCAACTTTCCCATCTCGACCTCCTACCCCCAACCGAGAAAGAGGTCCAAGTCCTCTTAACCACCCCACATCATCTTTTCCTAAATCCCTTTACTTTTCCTAATCTCCTTTACATTTCCTAATCCTTTTTATGTTTGGGATCCAAATCCACAACACTATAAGTAGGGAGCAATAGGCAAATTGAAAGGTAAATTCTTTTCCCCCATTTCTAGCTTGTTTTGACCTATTGCTAAATATAACTTGAACATCAGAGGTTTTGTGGCATGCACTACACCGATGTTTTCTTTTCTTGTCTTGTAGGGAATTTTCCTTCCTCGAAGTTATAAATTCACTATTGAAGGTATGCGAAGGTTAGGTGAGTCTTTCTACCCAAATTTGCGATCAACAATCACAATTAGAATTCATGATATTTATTTTCTATCATTGTATCACCTATCAAGATATGAGTATTAATGACACTTTTGAAAATGTCACAATTTGAATTTTAAAAATAATTAATAAACTCATATATTGGTGACATTGAAAAACAGTCATAAAAGAATACAAAGTTTGAAAATTGCATTTTCCCATAAAAAGCATGTCTTCTATTTCTTTCTACATTTATGATACTTTTTTTCTCCCCACCCCTAATTACTTGGTGATGAAACCCACTTTTATGGTAGTGATGCTAGCTCCTTCATCAATTGACATGAGATAACCTATATCTAATTAATTCCCATAAACTGAAGTTAATTTCCCTTGCTTTAATAATTGATAATGCATTCAATGTATTATCTATCATCATTAGTAAAAAAATTATTAGGCTTTGCAGATTTTTTTAAAAGTTGGTCCGTGCACTTAATACCACATGTATATTAAAAATTAAGATTATCCAACACAAAATCAAGTTTTTTCTCAGGATGTTGCAACAATTCAAAGAATATAAGAGATAAATACAAAAAAGTAATACGAAGAGAACACAAAATTTTGTGACCCAATTCGATGTAATATGACCTATGTCTGGGGACAGTATGCTCAAGAAAGATAAATCTACTATGTTAGCGATTTCAATATTGTACCTAACTTGCTTTAACTTCTTAAATTTAAAGAAACTAATATAATGTAATAAAATAAAAATTACAATAACACACGAATAGTTTAACTTCTTGAACGATTAAATACACTTCCCTTAAGTTTGAGACTTCCTCTTAATGAAACTTAGGCTCCCGCTAAGTGTAAGAGTTCCTCTGAATGAAAGTTAGGCTCTCTGTAAGTGCGTTAGTACTAGCGAATGATCACTTATATTCTCCCTAAGTGCGAGACTCCTTCTCAATGAACCTTAGCTTCCCCTAAATGTGAGACTCCCTCTCACTAAGATCTTTCTATTTCCACCTTCAAATGAAGATCACTACACTTGATGAACTTAGGCTCCACCTAAGTTTGAGAATCCCTTCTCAAGGTTCAGACAACAATTTGAAATGATCTAGAGAAACACCTAAATCAAAAGCAACACAACCTTCACAATCACAAGATTGACATACTTTTTTTTTTACAACCAAAAGAACGACTCTAATATTCTTTTAAATGACCAACTCTAATAAGAGGACCATCTTCTCTTAAATATGCACATCGGATAGGAGGAAATAAACCTAAAACAAATTTTGCACAGTCCAGGAAAGGTAATAAAATTGGAAAAATAAACATCCAGGATTTTTCAAATAAGGAAAAAATATTCTATAGAGTCAACAATTTGAGGGATAACAAATTATTGGAACGAGAAATGCAGAGACATCTTGAAAGACAAACCAAGACACAAATGGACAAATGTATCACAGGAAACACCAAACACAACATCCTTAAACAAATATAGTAAACACAAAATCAACTATCTAACATATATATATATATGACATGATGTTACTCGACAATCTAAATATAACTTAACTATTTAATGCATATATATATTAATAGATTAAGAAGTCAAAAGTTTGAATATCTTACTCTCACATATTATTGAAACATAAAATAATAAAAATAAAAATAAAAAAATTTAATATTACTTCGAATAATAGTCTCATATCTTTTAGATGAGAGATAAGTATGTAAGTAAGAAATTGTTCCAAAGAAAGCAAAATGATGTTATTTAGATTTATTCACATTATATTTAACCATAGGTAAAAATATATACCATTTGTCTCTATTTTAGAACTTGTTTAATTTTAATCTCTTTACTTTTAAATTTTAAATTTTAGCATTCCTAATTTCAATAAATTTCAAATTTAGTTCATATTGTTAATTTATGCTAGTTTATTGTTAGATTATTTCTTTTTAAATAATTTTAATTTATGAGACTTTTGCACTAAAGTTTTTTGGAAAGATATTCACATATTGTTAAGTTTTAATGAAGATTGTTAGTATTAGTTAGTAAATTTCTAAAAAATAAATTTAAAAGACTAAATTCAAAATTTTTATTAAAAAGATGGGAATTAAAATGAGATATTTGAAAGTGCGCGGTATAAAATTGAAAACAGTCGTCAATGTATTCGACGAAAATAGTAATATTTACAAGTTACATAATTTCAAAGCATAATTAAACTATGATAATAATTTGGCCAATAAAAAGGCCTACTTCTCCCCCTCTTAGATTTCTTCTTGAGTAATTTTACTAATTGTCAATTCATCTTTTCGATCTAATTAGTAACCAACCAATTAATAATTTAATAGATTATTGAAAATTAAAAGATATTTATACAAGTAGGAGAGTACGATATACTAGAGGCGGTACGATTAGAATACTCTTGGTTCATTACCTCTCTAAGTTTTCAATTGAATTACTGAGCACCACATCAGTGCAAGATTCTTCTATTATAATTTCTTTATTCGTACCAAATTTTAGTATAAATTCATATATCATTTTTAATATTCTTTATACGTTATTCATAACTTTACGAGTGAGCATATGTTCGTTGTCGTTTAGTCATGATCATATTCACATACTGTGTTTTTTTTTTTTTTTAATATAATACTTTGTTTTATTGACTGTCATTTTATTTAATAGGAAAAATAATATCTTATTGGCCTTTTAGACCTTGAGCCTAATTTTTATTTGGTCCTTAAATTTTAAAATGTTACATTTTTAGCTCTAAATTTTGAGTTGATTTTTTTTTTCATATATTTTTAATCTTCGTTTTGAGTTTAATTTTCATTTGGTTTCTAAGTTGTAGTATTTCAACTTTTTCCCAAGTTTTTACTAATGGACACATTGATGTTTAGCCTTAACTTTCAATTCATTAATCTAAAATAACTATGATGCTGAATTTTAAAAATTTTAAAGTAATGGAAAATTAGTGAAAAGTAATTAATTATAATAATTCAATTTTTAAAAATTAATTTAACACGGAGAAATCTTGAAATTTATGAATTGAATGTAAACAAAATTCGACGCTTATGGGTAAAACTTGTAACATACTGAAAGTTAAATATCAAATGAAAAAAAAAAAAAAAGTAAAGGTAAATGTATAACATTTTAAATTCAAAACTACATTACCAGCCTAGTAAATGTTTGGAAAATATGAATTTAAAATTTTAGTGATTAAATGTTTTGGAAAGATGAATTTAAAATTTTAGTAATTAATTGTTTTGGAAAGATGAATTTAAAATTTTAAATATTCCCAAAAGTAAGATGGTTCTATCCAAACCTATGGTTATTCAGGAGGAGAAAAAAACTTTAATTAATTAAGTTGGTCGCAATGTATCAATTATCCAAACCACAACCTAAGAAACCCTAGTTTGCTATATTCCATAAATTTTAAGTAAAATAAAGGGGTTTTGAACCTAAAAAAAAAAAAAGTAGTTTGGGTCCATTAGTACTAATTAAGTTATGCTCACTTAATTAGCTTGAAAATCTATCTTCATAATCTATAATAATGGTAAAAATTTGTAGTTTTATTAATACTTTCCAAATGTTTCGTTTGGTAATCATTTTGTTTTTAAATTTTAGTATTTAGAAATTAAGCCGATATTCTGTCAATTTATTACCATGGTTTACATCTTTCTAAGAATTGAATTTGTAGCCAAATTTTGAAAAAAAAAAATAAAAATAATTGTTTTATTTTTAATGTTTGGTTTGATTTTTGAAAACATTGGTAAAAAGTAGATAAAATAACAAGAAACTTGACTGTGGAATGAGTATTTATAGACATAATTTTCAAGATGATTATCAAATAGGGTCATATTAGTAACTCGTCGATTCTAGTACCTTATAAATTAAAAGAAAAAAAACAAGACAAAAATCCATTGTAAAAGTTTATAGAAAAATAAACTCCAACTGACTTATGAAAATTATTTCTTTATTTCTTCATACTCCCCTCCCCTACCCATTCTCTATCTATAATAATGTTCATTTGCTCTATTATTTCACCAGAATCTGTATGGTTCAATCTCAAATACCCCCTCTTTGAAATTTCTTTCAAAAAGGTGAACATAAAGCATGTCAAATTGGGTTATCACTAATTGAAAACCTAATTTCTTAAGCTTTGTTTTGGTCCCTCTAATGGCTATTCTTATTCTTGAAGCATCCCATTTGAACTCAATTGACATTGGCCAGTTATGGCTCCTTCTCCTCCTCAGTCTCCTTATACTATTTTTCATTTTGGGATTCCCCATCTTTACCATGACCGACCGTAGGCCGGTCTACCTCGTCGACTTCTCCTGCTATCGGCTGCCATCAATGCATTGCATAAAGTTCACACTCGATAACTTCACGGAGTTCATGAAGCACACCGGCGTCTTCAACGACTCGGCGCTTGAGTTTCAGTGTAAGATAGTTAAGCGGTTAGGCATTGGTGACAAGACGATTGCACCTAAAGCTCTCGTTATGAGCGATCCACCCCAATTGTCGATGACTGCGGCGAGAGAAGAAGCGGATGATGTAATATTTGATGTGTTAGACAAATTATTTGCTAATAATAAAATCGATGTCAAACCCGACGATATCGATATCCTTGTCGTCAATTGTGGAACTTTCAGCCCGTCACCTTCACTTTCTTCCATGATTGTGAACAAATACAAGATGAAAAGCAACATAAAGAGCTTTAATTTAAGTGGAATGGGGTGTAGTTCTGGAGTGATAGCTATTGATCTTGCAAACAGCATGCTCCAAGTTCATAAAAACAGCTATGCCATTGTTGTTACCACAGAGAACATCACCAATAACTGGTACCCTGGGAACAAGAAGCAAATGTTGGTTCCCAACTGCTTGTTTCGTGTAGGTGGTGCGGCAGTCCTCCTCTCAAATCGGAATTCCGATCGGCGGCGGTCAAAGTACAAACTGGTTCATTTGGTGAGGACTCACACAGGGCCCAATGACACAGCATTCAGATGCATATGCAAGGCAAGAAATAAAATATCTAACATAAATATAGGATAAAATCTTGAATATATCTATAAATTATAGGGTTTGATATCAAAACTAGGGATCAATGCATATAAATTTTAATAAAATTTAAAAAGGGTATATTAGAAAATTATAACCAATAAAGGTATACTTCTAATAATAAATTTTAGGTTAAATTATAAGTTTGGTTATTAACTTATATTGACATTTTAACTACTGATATAAGGAGGAAGACGATGTGGGGATCACTGGCATTTCATTATCAAAAGATGTTGTGGTCATGGCAGGCGACGCTTTGATGAGAAACATCAGAACTCTTGGGCCTCTTGTTCTTCCATTACATGAGTTAATCCGATTCGTCGCCATGTTCATTGCTAAGAAGCTCTTCAACCCTAGGATGAAGAGTTACATTCCTAATTTCAAGTTGGCATTTGACCATTTCTGCATCCATACCGGAGGGAGGGCGGTGATCGACGAGCTCGAGGAGAAGCTTCAGCTTTCGGCAACAGACGTGGAGGCTTCAAGGATGACACTGCATAGGTTTGGAAACACTTCTTCAAGTTCAATATGGTATGAAATGGAATACTTAGAGAGTAAAGGTAGGGTTTTAAAGGGAGACAATGTGTGGCAAATTGCATTTGGAAGTGGATTCAAATGTAATAGCGCAGTGTGGGTGGCTCTCAAGAATGTCGAGCCATCTCAAAACAGTCCTTGGGAAGATCGTACTAGTATGTACCCTACATCAGATTGATCTCTAGGGTTTTGTTTTTTGTTCTTTTTTTTCAAAACCCTTTTTACTAGGAGCTTGAATAAATGGGATATATGAATAAGTTAATTTGTATTGACGAAAGTGAACTTAGCTCGACGTTGATTAGCATGGTCTTTCCTTAAGATGTAAGAGGTTTGATCTCTTATCCGTGCAGTTCTTGTACTAAAAAATATTTTATACTAATAATTTAAATATTTTATGTTTTAGTTTTTAAATTATAGAAAAAGAATGTATGGCTTTAATTTTCGTTGTTCAATTTTTCAAAAGGAAAAATTATCATGAAACTAGTTAGATATTAGGTTGACTATAAATTATTATTAATTAATTTATGACCATGTGTTATGTTAAATCTTTTGTCTAATTATTACTTTTAAAATTATATAATTTCTATGAGAACCGTAATATTATATAATTTATAATACATTAGATAACACATATTTCTATTTTTCAAAAAAATGAATTGGGTTTATAACATGGAATTTTATATTTCTAATGGTTTTTTTCTTTATTTAATATAATTTAAATTTTAAACTTCAAAATCTGAATACACTAAAAAAAATATTTAAGAATTTCCATTAGTTGAGTCACATCATCTAAAACAATTTTTAGAAATAAAATTCAGATAGTTTGCCAAAAACATATTTTGTTAAACTTAGATAATGTGAAAACATAAAAGCGGATTTTGGATTTCCTACCAAACATACCCTACTTACTTTTCTTTTTATTTTTACTTTTATTTTTTTTTATTTTTTACTTTCTTTCTAATGGGTTTACTAACTCCGTACTCAACTACATGATTTTTTTATTTTTAACAAGATCTTAAAGGTAGAGGGATGAACATGACGAGGGTGCTATGATTATGTCAAGTTAATTGAGATATTTTGATGTATCTACTAATCCTACTATCGCGCGTTCGTATTTGAAAAAAGGTAGGGAGATTAGTAGGATCTACCAAGATATCTCAATTAAGTTGACACATCACTAGCATGCACCCTCATCACACCCCTGACACTAAAAGTAATTGTATTACCTCAAAAGAAATGTATAACGAATAGTTGGAGGGAAGCTCAGCAATGGTAATATACAATGAAGTATATGTTGGGATCGATGCCCTAAAGTCTTATGTCCTGTAGTTTGTAAACAGTTTGTACGAATGTTTGTGTTGTTAATATATGATATTTACTTCACATCTTGTATTTTTGCTCAGTTGCTTGTTTTATTTGCTTTACCACATACCAAAAAACATCAAATCTCTGGTTATCTGTATGTGACTCAAGCAAATATGTGATGACATACAAGTAGATCATGTCTTGAATGATAACCAAAATGGTCTATAGTATATAGATATAGGAGGGAAACCTTATCCTAGTAATGTAGGATGCGACCCGTTTTATGGAATGGTCACAAGTGTTGTGACTTTTCACAGATGGTCTGATCCTGATCATTCGTGTTGGTGACATGTGAGCGGGGGCATCCTATACAAAGAGTTTGTATAAGACCTGACCATGAAGTGTTAACGTCTCGTTATATAACATCGTTCATGACAGAGACTTCACTTCACTAGGATGACCATAGGTAACATGACCTCAATCCTGAGTGAGTTAAGAACTCCTGCCATTGAGGGCGGTCCTTTGATTTATATGGGTGCGAGTGGCAAGGTCACCGATTCAAACTTACCATTTTGGGGATTCGTCTGATTTGGGAGCTGGGAACTCAGCAACACAAGATGAAATTCACTCCTTCCCTGAGGCAGGGGTAAGTAGATAGATAGCTCCCTTAAGGGTTGATTCTAAGGTTTGAACGATGTGGCGCCATACACCTTCTCTTTGCCCGAGAGATGTTTACACATAGTTGAACTATGTTATATTGTTCATTAGAGGAAACAGTAGTACTTAAGGAGTGTGATGTAACTACAGGGATAAAACGGTAATTTGGTCCAAATATACTTACGAGTATCTATGAGAGTCATCGTACTCATGATTGGTTATATCCAATGGACACAAAAATATATATGTGGTAAAAAGAGTTCAGTTGTTGGTCTTTAGTGGAATGCTTGACAGTTAACGAATGGTGGATCCCGTGGCTAAAGAGTTTAGTCAGCTATTCACGAACCGTTGGAGCTTCGAGCCACAGGTCCATTAGGTCCCCTGGGTAGCTTGGATAAAGTCGAGAACCAGTGTTTGGGTTAATTTGAAATGTTCAAATTGACAAGAGGAAGTTCGATTATATATGATATAATTGTAAACGATAGTCGCTCTGCACCTAAACGATCGTCCACCTCGCGCCTAAATGATCGCACACTAGTTCCTACACGATCGGATAGCTTCCCTAAACGATTGTATTGTGTGTCGAATTTGCTAAAAGATTGTATACCTTTTCCTAAATGATCGTTCAGTAAAACCTACACGATCGTGTAGTTTCTCCTAAACGATAAGCATCTTGCTATACGATAGCATCTTTTTCCCTCGCACTTGCTTATCGCCTACACGATCTGTTCTTCCTCCTTCCTCTACCAAATTCACCAAAGACCATGCTTTGGGTTCTCACTCCGAGATACCTGGGGCTCTTTTCTGGTGGTGTCGTCCCTGCGGCATTCATGTTCATGCGGTTGTTCGGCCATTAGTTGATCGGGTAGAGGTTTCCACGGCATTGAGTTTCGAAGTTTAAAGAACGTCTTCAACTGGTATGGTAACTCTCTCCCTCGTTTATTATTGTTCAAAGCATGCCTTTAATTGACTGTTTGGTTGCATAACTGTGCGTGTGAATGTATATTGTGTATTTCGGTCACGGTGAGACCAGAGCGATCCAAACGAGCTCATGGAACTCTTCAGTAAGAGATCCTTCAATTAGTATCAGAGCCTGGTTCTGATACTCTAATTTCATATGTTCCAACGAAATGACATTTGCGTTCTTGGTGGGTACATTTCTACACTGTTTAATGGTTAAATTTTCGTGGATGTGCGGGATTAATGGATGTTTTCATGGATGATTAGCCTCGGTTTGATTTAAATCTTTTACATTTTCGGTTGTTTATAATGGTCCCTGAGTTTTTGGGCATTAATAATCGTTATCGAGTCTGTATTCAAAGTTTGTTTAAAGTTTTGAGTCATTCAAAGAAGAAGATCGGTGCAAGGGTTGCGGTTCTTCGAGGAAGGAGGCGATCTTCTATTGATCGCATCGTGTAGAAGTTGTGGTACGTGATCGCTGTTGATCGCATCGTAAAGACGATGGAGTACGCTATCGTTGTTGAACGCATTGGTTAAACGATGGGGTATGATCAAAAGTTGATCGTATCGTATTGACAATCGGGTACGCGATCGTAAAGTATTAGGTCGTGTAGACGATAAGATGCTCACGTATAGTTTAAAGCGCGCGCACTATACGATCGTTTAGGTTAGCAAGTTTCATCGCTTAGTAACTGACTAAACGATCACTTAGTAGCGCAAGGTAAATTGTTTACCTGTCGTCGCGCTAAGAGATCGCATAGACAATCAAGCTTCACAGCCTTGTTGTCGTCTACGTTATCGTTTAATTATGCTTTTATTGTCTAGTGTGCGCTGGACGATCGCCTACCTACAGTGTTTACTACACGATGGAGTTCTTCTGGTGGTTGAAGACCCGGTTCGTCTGTGAACCGGTTTGCTCGATGAAAAATGTAATAGATAGGATTATTTCATTCCGATTTTTTATAAAGGCTCATCCCGGTCCATTAATTCTTTATTTATTACATGCGATGTATGTTTTTTATATATCATATGGTATGCACATATAGTAAATCCCACCTTAGGTTATGTAATGGTCATGCATCATCACTTTATTGTAATTGTTATAATTTAGAGACGCATGATTTAAATTATGTAAGAGCATGCTCATGCATCATATAATATAAGAGTTAAATTTATGCATGCATAAAAAGCATTGACATGCATCATCTTTATATTATAATTGTTATAGTATGAGGGTGAATGATAGC
The DNA here is from genome assembly GCF_027475165.1 of Benincasa hispida. Classification (NCBI taxonomy): domain Eukaryota; kingdom Viridiplantae; phylum Streptophyta; class Magnoliopsida; order Cucurbitales; family Cucurbitaceae; genus Benincasa; species Benincasa hispida. The sequence goes on from NC_143482.1 coordinate 49,878,511, forward strand.
ATGTTTGCTTGGTTGTTACGCGTTACATAAAAGTTATATATAGTAACAACCGAAAATTGCATGAAGCATGACACATAGCTTACTTTATAAATGTTATAAATGCCTCGTTATGCGCAATGGTTTTAGTTGTTTCTTTTTAAAAGTTAAAGAGAAATTAGAACTAAAAGAAATAAGAAAGACATGCATGCTTACTTAGGTTTAATTCATGGTTTTAAAGTGTTTAATACTTAGATCACATAGACCTAAGATCACGGTTCTAATACGATTAGTAACCCTAAGGATTTAATCTTTTAATCAGTTTAATAGGATTAAATTGGCTAAGGTTAAAGTGTAGCAAATCTATCTATAAGGGACCTTTTGTCTAAGGCGGGTTCTATCTAGGCTGGGGTATTTAAGTTGACAGAAACGTAACACCCCTACTTGGTAACTTACCTAGAAAGGTGAATTAGATAGATTTGATGCATGCATGCAAGTTAAGAACAGTCCATTAAAGTGTTTAAATGTGACTACTTGAACTTGTTCATAATTCATAGATAAACGTTGTTTATGAGCAGAGTTTAAAAAGACGACTTAGATTAAAATCAGTAGTCGGATTGTCTAGGTTAATAAACCCTAGGTAGAACATTCAGTGGGAGGTACTTGGGGCATAAGATGCTTCACTTAAACCTTTCACATTTCTCCTAAATAGTCCACACCGTGAAATCTACCCTCGACTTCGCGACACCTTTGGCGTGTCCCCCTAACGGTTGGTGTTTGGGTAGGTCAATATCAAGGTGGATGGAGAGAGTGTTCATAGTAAGTGGGAGCGGGAAGTGCGACAGCATATCCCTTGGTCTCCTTCGTTAGGTTGAATAAAATTACTGCGCATCGCCTCGAGGTACCCTAGGAGTGTCCCCCTAAAGGATGACAGTTTTGCGCGTTTCTTTATTTGATCTCCTGTAAGAGGATAAGGTAACTTAGTCTCTTGTCCTAATCTGCTTCTTCCCTATAATTGGCTCATTAGGGCGGGACTCTGGCACCGAAAGCGATGGGTCACACTTACATGGAATTGTTAAAGGTTAATAGTTCTGGACCAAAAAATGGTGGCTATTAGGTTTAGTTCCAAGAGTTGGTGTCTAATAGTTGAGAATGTCTTATCCCAGCGAAGGGGCAAGTGATCACCCCACCGGTGACGTTTGTCCTGCCTCACTGGGGCATCATTGCAAAATAGAAGTCTATATCTTAGGGTACTTGAAACTGTTTTGCAAAACTGATCGGTTTAAAAGTGGTTTAGCAAATTCTAATAAAATTTTGTTCGTATTTTCAACAACATTTTCAAAATGGCAATAACCACGTTGGCATTACTAAGCGCCAGAAAACTCACTGGCGATAATTTCGCAACTTGGAAACACTTGATCACGACGATCCTAATCATCGAGAATCTAATGTTCACTTTCATGGAGGCTTGTCCTCTTATTCTAGCTCCCAATGTCGCTCGAAATGTTTGAGAGGTATACGAGCGATGGACAAGGGCGAATGAGAAGGTCTGAGCCTATATCTTGGTAAGTCTTTCTGAAATCTTGACCAAGAAACATGAGCCTATGGTCTCAGCGCGTGAGATCATGGAATCCCTGCGGGGGATGTTTAGACAATCGTCTGAACATCTTATGCATGAGGCTCTTAAATACATATTTAACTCCAAAATGGAAGAAGGCACCTTTGTTTGTAAACATGTGCTTAACATGATGGCCCACTTTAATGTGGCGGAGTTGAATGGGTCTACCATCATTCAGAGCAGCCAGGTTAGCATAATCCTGCATTCTTTGCTAGAGAGCTTCCTGCACTTTTTTAGCAATGTGATTCTTAACAAAGTGAAATCTAACCATACAACTCTCCTTAATGAGTTGCAGACCTACCAGTCTTTACTGAAAAGTAAGGAGAGGCAGAAGGGTGAGGCAAATGTTGCTTCATCCTCCAAGACATTCCATAGAGGTTTGAACTCAGGAACGAAGTCTACACCTTCTACTTCTAACTTTGCAAAGAGGAAAAGGAAAAAGGGTGGTAAATGAAAAGGGATGGTATCTGCTAACCCACCGCCTGTCGCCCCAAGAAGGCATCCACAGGTTACTAAGGGAAAATGTTTCTACTACAACCAAGATGGAAACTGGAAGAGCAACTGTCCTCAGTATCTAAAAGAGAAGAAAGTAGCCAAGGCTAAGGCCAAAACCGATAAAGGTAAATGTGATTTACTTGTTCTTGAAACTTGTTTAATAAAGAATGATGATTCTGTCTGGATAATTGATTCAGGCGCCACTAACCATGTTTGTTCTTCTTTTCAGTAGATTAGATCTTGGCGACAGCTGAAGGATGGTGAGATGATGATGCGAGTAGGCACTGGGTACGTCGTCTCAACTGTGGCAGTGGGAGAACTCTAGTTAGCTTTACATAATAGGTTTCTTATTTTAAATGATGTATATATTGTTCCCGAACTAAAAAGGAACCTCATTTCTATAAAGTGTTTATTGCAATATAAATATACTATCTCGTTTAATGTGGATAAACCGTTTATTCATAAAGATGGTTTTTTATTTCCACAACAAATATGGAATCAAATTTATATGTACTAAGGCCGTTAGCCTGTAATTCCGTCCATAGTACTGAATTATCCAGAACTGTCGTAACTCAATCAAAACGTTGACGAATTTCTCCAAAAGAAAATTCCCAACTTTGGCATCTTCGTTTAGGGCACATCAATCTCAATAAGATTGAGAGATTGATGAAGAATGGACTTCTAGGTTTGTTAGAAGAAAATGTTTTACCAGTGTACGAATCTTGCCTTGAGGGTAAGATGACTAAATGACCTTTTACTAGAAAAGGTTATAGAGTCAAACAGTCTCTTGAGTTAGTACATTCTGACTTTTGTGGTCCTATGAATGTACGAGTCCGAGGTGGCTATGAGTATTTTATCAGTTTTACTGATGATTACCCCAGGTACGGGTATGTTTATCTTATGCAACAGAAGTCTGAATCCCTTGAAAAGTTCAAAGAGTTCAAGGCTGAAGTTGAAAACACATTGGATAGACGGAGTAAAACACTTTAATCGTATCGAGGTGGAGAGTTTTTGGACTCGACATTCTAAGACTATTTGATAGAACATGGAATCATTTTCCAACTCCCAGCGTCGGGTATACCTCGCAAAATGTTGTAGCAAAGAGGAGAAATAGAACCTTGTTAGACATGGTTCACTGGATGATGAGTTACGCTTCCTTACCGAACTCATTTTAGGGTTTTGCAGTGGAGACTGCGGTATACATACTCAACTATGTTCCCTTCAAGATTGTTACAAGGACACCTCTGCAGTTGTGGAACGGGCGTAAAGCTAGTTTACGTCACTTCTGCATTTGGGGTTGCCCTGCACATGTGTTTGAGGCTAATCCCAAAAAGTTGGAACCACGGTCGAGGTTATGCCTCTTTGTAGGCTACCCCAAAGGTACACGAGGGGGTTATTTTTATGATCCGATGGAAAATAGGGTGTTTGTTTCAACAAATGCTACTTTCCTGGAGGAGGATCATATAAAGGAGCACAGTCCACGAAACAAAATTGTGTTGCGTGAACTTTCCAATGAAACTACTAAAACTTCAACAAGAGTTGTTGAAGAGCCTGCTACATCATCAAGAGTTGTTGATAGAAGTTCATCCAGTAGGTCATTTCCACCTCAAGAGTTGAGAGAACTTCGATGTAGTAGGAGGGTTACGAACCCGCCCGTTTGTTATCTGGGTTTCACGAAAATCCTTGCTATGGTAGCAGATGGCAATGCTGAGGATCCATTGTCTTATAAGAAGGAAATGGAGGATATTGACCGGGATGAATGGGTAAAGGCCATGGATCTCGAGATGGAGTCGATATACTTCAACTCAATATGGGATCTTGTAGATCAGCCTGATGTGGTAAGACCTATAGGTTGTAAATAGATCTATAAACATAAACGGGGTGCTGATGGGAAGGTACAGACCTTCAAAGCTCAACTTGTGGCAAAGGGTTATACCTAGGTAGAGAGGGTCGACTATGAGAAGACTTTCTCGCCTGTTGCCATGTTAAAGTCAATCTGCATCCTCCTGTCCATTGCAGCTTATTATAATTATGAGATCTGGAAAATGGATGTCAATACGACCTTTCTGAATGGCAATCTTAAGGAGACCATTTATATGGTGCAACCTGAGGGATTCATAGCCCAAGGTCAAGAGCAAAAGGTTTTCTAACTGAATCGGTACATTTATGGATTGAAACAGGCGTCTGGATCTTGGAACATACGGTTTGATACTGCATCAAGTCGTATGGCTTTGACCAAAACGTTGATGAACCTTGTGTCTACAAGAAGATCATCAATACTTCAGTAGTCTTCTTAGTGTTGTACGTAGACGATATCCTACTCATTGGAAATGATGTAGGTCTACTGACTGCAGTTAGGAACTTGTTAGCAACCTAATTCCAAATGAAAGATTTGGGAGAGGCTCTGTTTGTTCTAGGTATACATATCTTTCGGGATCGTAAGAACAAAGTGCTAAAACTATCTAGGGCATCGTACATTGACAAGATGTTGCTCAAGCACTCGATGCACGACTCCAAGAAGGGCCTACTGTCATTCAGGCATGGAGTCACTTTGTCTAAGGACATGTGTCCTAAGACGCCTCAAGAGGTTAAGAAGATGAGACGGATCAGTCTAACCCAGGTCATTTTAATGTTGTTGACCCGTTTACGAAAGCTCTCATGGCTACAGTGTTTGAGAGTCACCTACAGAGCATGGGTCTACAGGATCACCCGCGACTGGACTAGGGTAAGTGGGAGATTTTCTTGTACTAGGCTTTTATGCCCTAGTTTATTGTTTTGTACTAATTTATTGTACACCCCACTTCGCTTTAGAACAAGTAGGAGATTGTTGGGGTTGATCTAAAGTCTTGTGGTCTATAGTTTGTAAACAAATTATACGAACACATGTGTTGTTAATATATGATATTTGCTTCACATCTTGTATTTTTGCTCAATTGCTTGTTTTATTTGCTTTACCTCAAACCAATAAACATAAGATCCCTGGTTATCTGTATGTGACTCAAGCATGTATGTGGTGACATACAAGTGGATAATGTCTTGAGTGATAACCAAAATAGTCTGTAGTATATAGATATAGGAGGGAAATCTTATCCTGGTAACGCTACGAATGCGGCCCGCTTTGAAGAATTGTCACAAGTGTTGTGACTTGTCACAAATGGTCTGATCCTGATCATTCGTGTTGGGGACATGCGAGCGAGGGCGTCCTATATAAAGAGTTTGTATAAGACTTGACCACAAAGTGTTTAGTCTCGTTATATAACACCGTTCATGACAGAGACTTCACTTCACTAGGATGACCATAGGTATCATGATCTCAATCCTAAGTGAGTTGAGAATTCCTGCCATTGAGGGTGGTCCTTTGATTTGTATGGGTATGAGTGCCCAGGTCGTCGATTCAAACCTACCATTTAAGGGATTCATCTGATTTGAGAGCTGGGAACTCAGTAACACAAGATGGAATTTGCTCCTTTCCCGAGGCAGAGGTAAGTAGATAGATAGCTCCCTTAAGGGCTGACTCCATGTCACACCCCCTCCCAGATTACCCTTTTAATCTAGAAGAGGATATGACCGTGGTAGTTACTAGCCTTACCGCCAGCACCCATCACTAAAACCTTTTAATCAAAATACCAACCTGTTTAAAACATTAATAGTATATGCATACAACAAACCTCCCTTAAGGTTCTACAAAGATTACATAAACATATGCATACAGCCATGTCATAACATCTACGGGAAAATATTCACAGATGGCCCAAACATTCTTAACAAAACCCTAGTCCCTCTCAAAACATGTGTACACAAACAAGCCATCAACCTAAGTTCTTCTTAATAAGTCGGGCCTTTCAGTGGCAAGCAGTAGCAGGATCAATCTTGAGGAATCTGACCACTACCTGAAAAAGGAAAACATAAGAAATCTTTGAGCTAGTAACCCAGTGATTGACTATAGAATCATATTACATCATGCATTACATCATTATAAACATGTAAATATACTGATGAGTATCTCAAGCAACTTTCTCTAAATATAGCTTTAAACCATTCTTAAGCATCATTAACATCATTATTCCTTAGTTGAGAATGAGCCTAAAACGCTCTAGCTCCCAACGTCTATTACCGACCAAGAGACCCATACTTCGGTCTCCCTTTGGTGGTGCATGGCCTAGGAGACTCATACATCGGTCTCTCATTCAGAATTACCTACGTGCACGTGGAGTTTTCTAAGTATTGTCAATACCTTAGGTACCGACCAAGAGACCCATACTTCAGCCTCTCATAGAGTTTTCTAAGTACCGTTCATACCTTAGGTACTATTACCCAGATACCTTCTCCATGTACTTCAGTATCGGGTTATTTCGTAGCATCAATCTATGTTTCATTGCATGTCGTTTACACAAGAACTCATTCTATCATAGCCTTCCTCTAGGAAGTATATTCAATCCTTAGAAACTGAACTTTTGTAATAATTTCACAACATACCTTGGCCTATGTTAAACATATACAAGCCGGGAGAGATGTGTTAAGCTATTCATTAACCATTTGTTGCTTGAGGGAGTATAAATTCATCATTAGCATCACTGCAACTTACTTGGCCTTATATGCATAAGTATTGAAAGCATTAATTTCATTTAGTTACTCACAGCTCGTCGGGGCTCTTAACAGTTTATACGCCTCTCCTAGCTCTTCTTGGCCTGAAAGGACATAATTCTTGGTTAAACTACTTAAAATTCTTAGCAGAATACCTCAAATAGTTCTTTACCAATGGAACTTTCATTAACAAAGACAACATTACTAGTGAGATCCTCCTCATGAGCGAGATCCTTCTCATGAGCAAGATCCTCATAAGCGAGATCAAGCTTTTCCTGGCCAACTTTCATCCTAGAGATACTCACCATACCAGTGAGATTCAGCCTAATTTCTAGCAAGATTTTCTTCTAGAGCGAGATCCTCAGCATAAAATTAGCGAGATTTCCTTCATTAGCGAGATCCTCATTCTTCTTATCTCGCTATAGCTCTCCACGGTGAGTTGTGTGCTTGTTCTTCCCAAGCTGCTGTCTGCTTATGCACAGATTCTCTATTACAACTTCAAAAATCCGTAACTCAAAATCCAGACCTCTTTTGAAGGAACTTCCTTCTACAAACTTGTTTAGAATTGAGTAACTTTCTTACCTTAAAATTTCAGCCAAATATTCCTTATAGTTTGGCCTGGAACTTTCAATCTTCACCTTAGGCTCTGATTAATCCGAGATTCTACCTCTTCTGCAAATTCTCCACTTTCGTTCTTCTCCTCTTGTAATCTTTCTCTAGTAATACAACCTCGGAAACTATATTCTCCTAGCTTTCAAATGGCACCACTTTCACTAATTTTTCTCTTGTCAATTGTCGAACCCATGCTTTTGATGTTTTACTTCCTTTTAATCTTCCTGCCGCCTCCCGAGTTCAAAGATTATTTTGCCACGTTACCCCACAGTTAGTGCTTCCAGCCACACCTATAAATAAGCTTACTCATTAAATAAATATTTTTCCTTTCTCCATAATTCCTATAAATACACATAGATTTCCATTGGTTAAATATTTAATATAACATTCCTTTGGTTAACAAGCTTATCTAGGAAACTTAGAGTTCGGGGTTTTCATTCCAAGGCTTGAACGATGTGGCGCCACACACCTTCTCTTGGCCCTAGAGATGTTCACACATAGTTGGACTATGTTGTATTGTTCATTAGAGGAATCAGTAGTACTTAATGAGTGAGATGTAATTACAGGGGCAAAATGGTAATTTGGTCCATCTATACTTGTAAAGGGTCATCGTACTCATGATTGGTTATATCCGATGGACACAGAAATATATCTGTGATAAGAAGAGTTCAGCTATTGGTCTTTAGTAGAATGTCTGATAGTTAATGGATGGTGGATCTCGTGGCTAAAGAGTTTAGTCAGTTATTCACAGACCGTTGGAGTTTAAGCCATAAGTTCATTAGGTCTCCTAGGTAGCTTTGATAAAGTCAAGAACCAGTGTTTGGGTTAATTTGAAATGTTAAATTAACAAGAGAAAGTTCAATTATATATGATATAATTAGACTAGTTAATTATATATAATACAATTGGACTGGTTAATTATATATGATATAATTGGCTGAATGTATGAGATACATTATTTTTTGAGAAGATTAGATATAAATATGATTTATATCAAGTAGAGGAGAAAAGGCTATAGTAGATATGTGATATCAAACTATAAGATAAAAGTATAATATGATTATATTTATTTTTAATTAATTGGTTAATTATATGAAAATTAAGCCAATTTTTCACGTTCGAACGTGCATTAGTGAGGCAGCATCGGTTATTATAACCAATGAATTAAAATGAAAATGGTTTTCATTTTGATAAACGATCGTATATCTTTTCCTAAACGATAAGCATCTTGTTATACAATAACGTCATTTTCCTTCTCACTTGCTTATTGCCTACACGATCTGTTCGTCCTCCTTCCTTTACCAAATTCACCAAAGACCATGCTTTTGGTTCTCACTCCGAGAATATCTAGGGCTCTTTTCTGGTGGTGTCGTCCCCACGGCATTCGTGTTCATGCGGTTGTTCGGGCATTGGTTGATCAGGTAGAGGTTTCCGCTGCGTTGAGTTCAGAAGTTTGAAGAACGTCTTCAACTGATATGGAAACTCTCTCCCTCGTTTATTTTTGTTCAAAGCATGCCTTTCATTGACAGTTTGATTTCATAATTGTGCGTGTGAATGTATATTGTGTATTTCCATCACGGTGAGATTAAAGCGATCCGAACGTGATCATGGAACTCTTCGATAAGAAATCCTTCATTATAGACTATAGAAATGCCTTCCAATTAAGTAAAACAGTAGATGAATCATAATTTACACCATAAACGAGCTAAATAGATTATATCTTCTCAAATATGAGTCAAAGGTTTGTCCTCATTTTGAAAGCTCAACTACATGATTATTAGATAATCAATGCAATGATGAAGTTTAAACTGTCAAGTTACTTACTTGCCAAAATAATTTGACTTTTAATGTAATATTTTAATTGTCGTAATTCAACCATTAAACTGGATAGAAATCAATTAATTTTTTTTTAATCTGTCTTTAGATTATTCCAAGTTTGTATTTATAACAAAATTTGACGTCCGCTAAATTTTCATGTTTTATTATATTTACATTTTCTTTGAAAAAAAAATTATATTCATTCAATTATCCTTTTTGGAGTGTCAAATATTTTGAGTTAATATCTAAAAACCTAACATAGCAATTAGTCATTGTTATAAAGATGTACTGAAAAAGATATTTAACGTAACAACTATTGTTGTCATTCTAGTAATTTTGGGACATATGATATAAAAAAAAGTTAAAAATAAATAAATAGAAAAGAAGACACGAAAGAAAAAGAAAAAGAAAACTTTATTTAGTCTTACCATACATGTGGAGTTGGAGAGTCAAACTTTGAACATTTTAATTAAAATTATCTTGCTTTTAATAAGTTGAGCTATATGCTTATATTGAGATGAAAAAGTTGTATCTCCTATTAAATACCTCTTGTGATGATAAATTGTGTACGTCCGTACATGTGTGTTCTAAAAATTAAATAAAATAAAAACGTTAGCGATGTATAAATTCATTTTTGGGAAACTTTGTTTTGAAAATTTATATAATATTCTTCAAGTTGGATAAAATTTCAAACAAATAACTTAAAATTTAAATTTGTAGCAAATGAATGGATCAAATAAAAAGAGCCTTAATAACATATACTATTTCTAGCTATTGCCCTGACTTTCTCATTCTCATTGAAACTAAATTATTCTCGGTTAACAAATATCTAACCAAGTCTATTTAGGGTTCCATTAGCATCAATTGGATTTGCCTAAATGCCATTTGTAGATCAGGGAGGATTCTTTTATTTTGGAATGACTTAAAACATCAGATTTCTGAATACATTCAAGGCACTTACTCCATCTTTTCTAGATTTATTCTGAGTGATGGTTTCTCTTGGTGTTTGACGGCTATTTATGGCCCAACTGAAAGAAAAGATAGAAAAAAAATATTTGGTGAGCTCTTCTCTTTGGAATACTTATGTTTTTTTATCTTGGATTCTTGTGGTGATTACGATGTCATCAAAGATCAAAATGAAACCTCCTCCCCAAATCCAGCCAAACATAGTATGAAAAAATTCGATGCTTTCATTGATAACTTTAGGCTCCTTGACGACCCCCCCCGACAAATGGTTCATATACTTGTCAAACCTTAGGACTAGGCATGTCCTATCAAGAATTGATCTTTCCTTGTATTAACAGAATTGGGAAGATAAATTCCTTCCATATTATACCAAGTTGCTTGCTAGAACTATATTTTACCACTTTCCAATTGCCCTTGAGACTTCAAATCTTACTTTGGACCCTTGTCCTTTTAGGTAAAACAATTATGAGCTAGATAACTTGAGCTTCAAGAATAATATCAACTTTTGGTGGAACAACACGCACCAAATTGGATTCCTAGGATACTCTTTCATTAGGAGATTGAAAAAACTTGCTTATACTGTCAAAAATTACAGCAGAATACAAAAGATTACTAATAAGGCCAAGAAACAAAGATGGATCAAAGAAATAGAAGTTATTGACAGACTTAAAGCTAATCAGAACTTGTCTGATATTGATTATTAAAGAAGATTTTCTCTCAAAGCAGATTTCAACAATGCTATTAACAAAGACAACCTCTATTGGGCTCAAAGATTTAAAAAACAATAGTTTTTAGAGAGAGATGAAAATACTGCCTTTTTCCCCAAGGTTTGCTTGGCCAGGCAAAGAAGAAATTTTATTGTAGAAATCACCAATAAAGATGGAGTTAGCTGCAAAAATAACAACAGTATTGAAAAAGCTTTAATCCATCATTTTAAGGATATCTATGTTGGGAAATATCATATGCATGGTATATTAAAACTCTTGACTGGAATGTGATTTCTCATGAACAAAACCAGAGGCTCATTGCCCACTTCAAAGAACTTAAGGTACACTCTGTGCTCAGTTCTATTACTACTAATAAAGCTCCTAGTCCTGATGAATTTACTATTGAGTTCTACAAAAGTACTGCAACATTTTCAAAGACGATATCATGGGAGTGTTCCCCAACTTTTTCAGGAATTGTGTAGTAAAGAAAAATCTTAATGAAACTTATATTGTTTTAATTGCAAAGAAAGATGAAGCTTTTCTAACCTCTGATTACATGCCTATAAATCTTACCACTTCCTTGTATAAAATCTCGCCAAAGTGTTTGCGAAGAGACTAAAACTCACCTTGCCTACGATTGTGTCTTAAAACCAAATCGCTTTTTTCAAGAATCGCAAAATCACTAATGACACTTTTGTGGCCAAAGTCATCAATTTCTGGAAGTACAAGAAAACCAAAGATTTTATGTTCAAGCTTCACATTGAAAATGATTGTGACAAGATCAACTAGAGGTTCATTAACTTTATGCTCTTGAAAAAAGGCTTTAATCCTAACTGGAGAAAGTGGATCAATAATTTCAATTCAACTATCAGTTATTCTGTGTTGATTAATAGAATACCTAGAGGTCACATTATCGCTAACAAAGGTATCAGACAAAGAGACTTCCTCTCCTCATTTATTTTAATTTTTGTTCTTTTCATGGACTGTCTTCTCTGATCAACTGCTCATGACATCCTTCTTTTCGTTGAGGATAATGATTTTGTTGGATTGTATATCCTAAAACTCACAGTTTGTAAGACTAAACATATTCTATTTGCACTAAAAGAATTATTGAGGTTTATTCAATAAAACTGTTATTGAATATGTATAAATTGCACTTGTAAAAACTAAATCCAATAGACTAAGGTCCATGACTATTACACGAGTACTTGAACTTTATGGGAAGTCATAAGAGTGGATCAAGTTCGAGAAGATAGCCAAAACGATCTATAGTATACGGATAAGGTCAGGTACCTTATTTTAGGGACACTATTGGAAGCAGCCCACTTTGTATTTAGTACAAACGATGTTATCCTAAATCATTCATGTGGAGACATATGAGTGGCGGCATCCTATTCCAAGAGTTTGTGTAAGACCGGATCGAGAAATAAGTCACTCTTACTTTATAACGCTGTTTACTGTTTAAGACTGATTATTTCAAAGCGATGACCTAGGTAACTTGACCTTAATCCCTAGCTAACTATGAACTCCTGTTTATTCGGGATTATCCTTAAATTTGCATCGGTGAGGGTTGGCTCAACAACATCGGCTCAACAAGCCTCCAATTTCAAAGATAAGACAGGGTAGATAGTTGGGGACATAGGGTGCAAGATGGAATTCACTCCTACTCGGTTTTAGGGATAGTAGAGAGGTTATTCCCTTATGTACTGACTCTAGGTCTTGAACAAGGGGTCCCACCCTCTCATTGGCTCGAGAGGGACTCGATTTGGTGATTGAATCACAAACCAATTATTCATTAGAGGACCAGTGGGACTTAAGAAATAATATGCAATCTCGGGCTAAAACAACTTTTGACCTAGTCAAGATTACGAACAACTTGTGAAAGATCGACTTACTCATTATAGTTATATCGAAGTGGACAGAAATATATCTACAATGAGAGGAGTACATCTATTGGGCTTTAGTGGAGTAACCTGGTAATTAATGATTTTTGTTAATTATGTTAAAGAGTTTAACAAATTAATCTCGGATCGTTGGAGCCTATGATCTATTAGTCTATTAGGTCCCCCTACTTGCTCACAAACGGACTAAACCTTATAATAGCGTACAGAAAGAGTTTGAAATAAACCTTATAATAGTGTAATGAGAGAATTTGAAATATTCAAAATTGAATTAAGGGAATTAGTAATTATATACAATATAACTATACATTTAATTATCAAGTTAAACAAATTAGAGAATTAGAAAATATTTAAATTTGATTTAAATGACATGAATAAGGATTTATGATTGTGTAATTGGTATTTTAATAATTTAATAATTTAATATTGGATATTAAATTATTTTAATTAATTAAATTGACTAACCATTTCGTGGTCTGATCTTATACAAGCTCTTTATATAGGATACTACCACGCACATATCTCCACATGAATGATCAATATCATATCATTTGTGGCACTTTACAACACTTGTAACATCTAAAAAGCGGGGTTGTATCCGTAGTGTTACTAGGATAAGGTACCCAACCTTATCTATCTACTATAAACCATTTAGGCCATTATTTAAACAAGATCTACATGTATGTCTCTACATCTTTGTTTAAATTACATAGAATAACCTAGGATCTTAGTTTATTGGATTGAGTATCATGCTCTGATGGATAGATGGACAATCAGATGTGGGACAGGGACAGCCGGATGGACGTTGGATGGAGGCTGTCTACGTTGCATAGTTTAGCTTTAGAGAGGATGAGATTGGATGGGATTGGGGCTACCAAATAACAAAAAGAATAAATAATAAATAAAAAGGAAATGATAGATTAGGGTTTTTAGGTTTGGGCTTGAGAGTTTTGCTTGAAGTTATGGCCTATGGGTAGTTTAGAGGAGTTGAGCTACAATACTAATTATATTATATATTATAAATATATAATTAAAAAAATATAAAATTATTTAATCGGGGCGAAGATATCGTCCCAGACGGAGATCCAAATTCATACCCCAATTCCCCATCCCACGGTCAAATTGAGGGATCCCTGACCTGCATGCAGGGACCCCACGGATTTTCTTGCCAACCCTACTAAAAATCAAATAGTCTTACTTTTGTCAAGGAAAATTATTTTAAATGACAAAATTGCAAAAAATACTTTTAAGTATAACAAAATAATCACTGTCTACCACCAATATACAATGATATTTTATTATATTTGTAAATAAGTTAGATTCATTTTACCATATTTGAAAACAACTGTTTATTAAAGATACGTTCTAGTTGAGATGTTTTAATTTTTGTCTACTATAGACTCAAATTTTCCAAAACCAAGCTCATTTACATATAAGTATTCATTTGACCCACAGCTAATGGCCAAAACCCTTTGTTTTTGTTTGTTTCTTTTCTTCTTTTTTTTTTTTTTTTCTGAAAAGATATATCTTTGTTTAGCTTTACATAAGAACAAAAGGAGATGGAATAAAGCACACACCAAGAATAGAAGTGTACTAGATGCCCTCAAACTTAAGCTATCTCAAGGTCCAACAATAACTTTTGAGTCATTTTCCTTTTTCTATTTCTCTTTTTTTAAAGAAAAACAAAAACTTCAAGGTTGTTTAGTGTTTGATTAATTGGGTTTTATACTATAAATCTAGGTTAATTTCAAATATAAAAAAATTGAATCAAAATATTTACAAAGTATGATAAAATTTCAAAATCAATCAATGATAGACGCAGATATTTCTATTAACATCTATTAGTGATATTAATTGGCACTGAAAAAAGTCTATCAGTGTCTATCAATATTTATCATTGATAGATTTTGAATTTTTGCTATATTTTAAAAATATCTTTACTAGTTTTGACAATCCTCCCCAAAGATAATTTTACATTGCCTCTTAAGAGATTTGAAGATGGGCATATTGATTTAAGAAACAATAGTTGATTTTTATTTTTTATATGGTTCATATATAATAAACCATCTACCCCACTGATTTTTTTTTTCTAACAAGAATCTAAATTTACATTCTTACAAGTTCTATTACTTAGACTTTGTTTGTTTTAATTTCTCTTTAATGTTTTCCAATGATGCCTTTAAATTCTTAATTAAAATTAAGCAAAAAAAAAAAAAAAAAAACATTATTGTAAAATATAGTACTTATTAATTATTCACAAATTTGGGGAAAGTACGTTAAAAAGTTCATCATATCGAAAACTTAATTATTTCTAAAGTCAAAGTGAGCATAGTTCAACTTAATATACGTCAGTGAATTCAAGAGAATTATAGTTCGAATAAAAAAAAAAAGTACAAGTTCATTTTCAAAAATAATAAAATTATAATCAAACATATTGTTGATTGTACACTTTTTATTGAGAGAAAGTTGATTTTAAAGATAAAATTTTACAGTAAAATATTTATGTATCCACCTAGGCCAAGTGAGCTAGCCATTTGTGTTTGATGAGAGATTGAAAGATGGTAGTGGCAATCATAGGCAATTTCTTCATTGAAGCTTTAGATACTTAAGCAGCCTAGCCAAAAAAGCAAAATGCAAAGTGAAGAACACATCAAATCAAAATAATTCATCCCCAATTTTAGTTTATTCAAGAAAATTTCAAGGTTGAAAAAAAAATTATTCATTTTTCTATTATGATATTTGACTAGGCAAAGTCAAATGTAATTTCATTAAAATGAACCCTACAACTAAAGGAGTGAGGAGAAAAAAAACTTAAAAAGAGTGATAGTTAAAACACCAATCAAAGTTGGAAATCATGTGTTGGAACAAAAGGTCTTGTGTTTTAAATCATTATTAATGTCATTTTCTATCTGTCGGCTTTCTATCTAATATTTTATTAATATAATTAAATTTATGGGTTATTTTCAAATATAGAAAATTATTAAAAAATATTTTTAAATATAGAAAAATTTCATTGTCTATCATGAATAGACAGTTACATTTTGTTATATCAAAAATATTTTCAATAGTTTTGTCATGTAAAATAATTACCCTAAATTTATCTTAATTGATCACTAACTTTTGGGTTTAGTTGTGATTTAAAAACATCCAAGATAGTTATTACTCTTTATTTGTTAAGTTTTTTTTTTTTTTTCCTTTTGTAATTTTAGAATTGAAAGTAGATTTGAACCTTTCTTGAGAAGTTGGTGATATTATTTTTAGGCATATTGATTTATTCCATCAAGTTGTATACACATTTGTTTTTATTGTTAATTTGGTTGGATGGCTCTAACATTTTCCTATCATAAATTAAATGTTTTTGGTCGGTTTTTTCCCCATAAGTTTAAGCATTTGTTGGATTATATATTTTGTAATTTTTGTTGGTTTTTAAGTAGGATTATTGTTGCTCTTTTAATTTTTTTTTTTTTATTATTAGTTTTAGACTTATTCAAGTTAAATTGTATAATTTTGTTGGATAAAAGTTATAGAAAAAAGAGAGACATTATGTTAATTTTACACTTGAATTCTTGAATAAATTTTACCTAAACTTTAATTATCTAATTAAATCTTAGACTTAAATAGTTACTACCTACTCAAAACTAACTAGCTAATTAGATTGTAGCCACCAAACTAGCCAATAAATTACTATACACTCAACTAACAAAATATTCAAAGTCTCACAAATATTCACCAACCACATAAAAATTCTAAAACTAATCACAAAACTAAGCACATAATAATCACCTAAACCTGGTATAAAAAAAAAATCTCCAAAAATAGAAAATATACATATATATGTATATATAAACATATCATCAGCTACAATAATTTGAAATATTCTTAATTCCTTTTCTAAAAACTATGGTTAAGATAGATTTTAAAACTAAATATTATGCCAACCAACATTATTATAGAGTAATTAAGTAATTTATTTTTGACAAAAGATAAGTTCAAATCTCTTATTTTAACAAGTTGGACTAAAAAAATATTTTATTATAATAGATCGACGTAGAAAATTATTGAAAGAGACTCCCACGATGTTGAAATAATTTAAAGAGAATTCATAAAAAGATATTTCGTAGTAAATCACGTATAAATTTTGAATAAAAAAAGATTAGTTCAAATTATTTCCTATATATCTTTCATCATCTTCACTAACCTCAGCTCTTCATCTCTATTGCCTCCGCCTCTATAATTGGGAATAGGAACACGACCGGACTCGATTCGCCGGAGATCTTCCAAGAGTACCTCATAGTGTCGTTTAACTTCGTCAGTTGACTTCCCGCCGACTGCCATGGCGATATTATGCCATCTCTCCGGCGTCTCTTTGTCGTACAACGCCAATGCCTTCTCAAAGAGCTTGTTTTGCTTTGCCGTCCATGTCGTCTCCGGTCGCTGCTGCTTCAAAGAGCTCGAAGCCATTGGCAAGAGGAAGAAGAACAATTTTTGGAGAGGGGATTTTGGGTTTTTTTTTTTTGGTTTGAGATGCAATGGAGAAATTAGAGAGATTTATATATGTAATATTATTGGAAGCAAGTTGGAAGAAATGTGTGTGTCGGCGAAAGGAGAAAGTGAGAGGGAGATGAGTGTGATTGGTTTCCCTTTCAGCCACAAGTGTGGAGGAGAGTATGAAGATATAAAGTGAAGAATCTATGTTAAAGGTGAAAAGGGTGTTTGATTTTTCTTCTTAAACTTTCTTTTTCTTTTTATATATAGGTTTGGTTCACTAAGGTCCTAAATAATAATTATTTGAGTTTTTTTTAAAGAAAAAGAGTATATAACATGCATCTCATGTCGCATCTATCTCTATTCATCTCGTTTAGCTATATAAGAAGAAAGTATATATAAGAAAAAGAGTGTAGCACGTACCGAATGCATCCAAGTATTTTACTTTGAAAAAATTGTACTTTTTTTTTCTCACGAGTTATTTCCAGTGATTTTGCATCTCATGTCGCATCTATCTCTATTCATCTCGTTTAGCTATATAAGAAGAAAGTATATATAAGAAAAAGAGTGTAGCACGTACCGAATGCATCCAAGTATTTTACTTTGAAAAAATTGTACTTTTTTTTTCTCACGAGTTATTTCCAGTGATTTTATTTTTTTTTAAGAAACATTTGAAATTATATGTGTATATATATTTAAAAATTGTATTTTTTTTTTTAATTTTTGAAACTCGGATTGGAATTTGATATCAATCTTATGAGTGAAAGTGATGTTTATATATGTTTAATTTTTACAATCCAAAGACTAAAAATAAAGGCACCGTTTGGTAATCATTTTGTTTTTTGTTTTTGTTTTCAAAAATTAAGACTATGGACATTACTTTCACTTCCAAATTTCTTCTTTTATTCTCTACTTTTCATCAATGGTTTAAAAAACCAACGCAAATTTTGAGAATTAAAAAAAGTAGCCGTCAAAAGGTTGTTTTTGGAATTTAGAATTTGGCTAAGAATTCGACCATTGTACTTAAGAAAGATGCAAATCATTGTAAGAAATGTTGATGAAATAGACAATTTTTTTAAAAAAAAATGAAAAACCAAATAGTTACCAAACGAGGCCGAAATTGTTCTCAAAGGGAGGCCTTAAGGGTTTCGTTCACAAAAAATACACATTGAAACTCTTTTGATAATTTTTTTTTAAAAATACACAATACACACCGAAAGTGTTTCAAAAGCTATTTTGAACGATTGTTAAACACTTCAAGTTTTTCTAAAATGATATATTTTCAAAATTAAACACCCGAAAAATTTAAGCAAACACACCCTAGTATTTTCTTCAACAAATTTATGTGGTTCCTTGAAGTTTGTGTCAATACATAGATTATTCTACCCTTAAATAGTGTTTACGTTTCTTAAACTTACTATTTCGTATTTAAATGAAAATATGCATTAAACATTTCAAAGTTTTGTTTGTCATTGATTTATTCAAAATTTATAAAAAAAATTGATGGTCGTCCTAATAAACCTAAAACTAAATATTTAAAATTTTATTGAATACAAAATAAAATTTTTATATATAATATATCACTAATTTTAAAATAATAACCCATGTGTCAATGATTTATTAAATAAATACTTTTAAAGTTAAGATATTAGATGTAAAATTAAGGGCCTATATGACTTTTTTTTTTTTTCCTAATTTCAAAGACTTATTATACAAACATAAAAATTTAGAGACTAAAATTGTAATTTAATTAAATTATATTTAGTCATTGTAACAAGAAATGTCATATTTAAATTTCCTACATCAACCTTTGTTACTGTAGATCTCATGACTCATTAACAATAATTTTAGGGATCTTTTTAAATATGAAAAAATATTTAAAAATATTTAAACTTTATGGCAAAAAAACTTTTGAAACTTTTTGCTATAAAATGTAAATATTTTTGGGATTTTTCTATTTATAAGAATTTCTCATAATTTTATGATTTATTAATTTCTTATATTGTAATGTCTATGACTAAACAATTTCTAGACTAAACAAATTGACTTCTTGCCTCAAACATCTCTCGGACTTTTTGTTCGTCAACTTCGTAAGTTGGTCTAAATAATTTAGTTTCAATAGTAAACACTATTAAAGTTTAAATATTTATCGAGTAACTCTATTTTTTCTTCTTTTTCTAATTTTTACATTTATCGATAAATTTATCTTTTCCTCCGTCTCTAATTTTTCACATTTATCGAATAATTCCATTTTTTCTTTAATTTTTGTGTTTATCGAATAACTCAATCTTATAACTCTATCATAAATTTACTCATCATAACATATTAACTTGAGAATTATTAATTTCAGTCAATGGGTCAAATGCAGAAAAATTATTATTTGAAGAATTATTATTATTATTTACTTATCTTTTGTCATTGCAAGAAAAATTATTATTATTATGAATTGAAGTGGATAATGTTTGCCCGATTAAATGCCTGGAATGGAATCTATCAGCTAAGAATTGGCTGAGTTTCATTTATGAATGTGTCAGAAAACTTGGTGGACTTCATTTTTTGTGGCACGAATTTCCAAATGGATTCTCTCGATGATGTAATCCACTTAATCCATGATGTTCATTCCTTTTTTAAGTTTTATTTTGGGAGGTTTTTCTTTTTCCCATTTGATTTTTCTTAAAGAAAAAAGAAAATTGTTATTACGGTGTTTGAAGTTTAGTAAAACTTTCCAAAGCATCTCGAGTAGTGAATTGTTAATGTTAAAATTTAGACAATAAAAATATATTGAACTTTTACGTAACATCAATAGTAAATTTGTTAAAGAAAAAAGAAGAACATGCTTGTAAAACAAAAAACTTGTATATCGATATGTTTCTTATGACACATATTTTGATACTTCCGAAGAGTGAAAATAAAAAACAAAAAACAAAGAATAAATATTAATTGCTAAATATATATGGTTTTTATTTTAAAAAACAGAAAAACAAAATATCAAAAACTGAAATTGTTATTAAATAGGCTTATTAAGGTTATTTTACAAAATGTTAACTCCCTCCCAAAAAAGAAAAAATAATAAAAGAAATTTTAACAATAAAATAAAAGTCAAATTTTAATTTAAAAAATTCAAAACTATTGAAATGAAATTGAAAGTCAGACAAATTCTGTAGGACTAAAACATGCAATTCAATGCTTTTAGGAAATGTATGCCTTGATCTCAAAATATGAAATAGATTTCCTTTTTTTAGTTCATATAAAAAGAACACACACACAAATAACAAAACATAGAGAATTAAGTATCATATTTAACTTGGATTAGAAAAAAAATATTTTAATATACTTCCAAATTAAAATGTATCAAAAATATAATTTCATAAGGGACAAAACAAAATGAGATCTCTCACATGCCTATCTCTATTTTGATGTATAAACAATGTCTCTATTCTAAAAGGTAGTTCTGAAGTTGTCATCCTCTTCAAATCCTATTTATTTTCTTCAAAAATAAATTCTTTTGAATTATATACAAGTTGCTATTAGTTGAGGAAGAGAGAAGATTTTATTTATTTGGCTAGTATGTTTCATCTGTTTAAGTATGGAATATAATTAAATTTATTAAATCGCCACTAAATTAAAAAATTTATGCAAATAACGTAATTAGATAAATGTAAATTTTATCTTCATGTATCTTATAAACATTGTGATGATCCCCATCTTTAGATTTACCATATTTGAGTGGATTTTTTTTTTTTTTTAATGAAATCTGTTTGAGCTTCATAAATTCTTATATTATTGAGTTGTATGTCTTAAAACTCGTAGTTTATCATGTTAAACATATTCTATTATCAATAAATATGTTATTGACGTTTATTCAATAAAGCTATTGTTGAATATGTAAATTGCACTTGTAAAGTCTAAATCCAATAAACTAAAGATTCATGGCTATTATATGAATACATGAACTTTACGTGAAGACATAAGAGTGGATCAAGTTTAGTAAATAGCCAAAATGGTCTATAATATATAAATAAGGCAGTGTACCCTATTCTGGTAAGACTATCGGATGTGACTCACTCTGTAGTTGTTACAATTTGTTGTAAAGTGCTATAAACGAAGTGATCCTGATTCGTTCATATATTGACATGAGGAGTAGGGGTGTCCTATGCAATGATTTTGCATAAGATTGAACCAAGAATTAAATCACTTTTACTTTATAACATTGTTTATTGTTTAAGACTGACTATTTCAAAGTGATGACCAAGGTAACTTGACCTTAATCCTGAATTAACTATGAACACCTGTTTATTCAGGATTATCCTTAGATTTTCATAGATGAGGGTTGGCTCAATAGCGCTGGGTCAATAGACCTCCCATTTCAAGGGTAACACCGAGTAGATAGCTGGAGACATAAGGTGCAAGACAGAATTCACTCATACTAACTTTTAAGTATAGTAGAGATGTTGTTCCCTTAAGTGCTGACTTCAGGTCTTGAACAAGGGGTTCCACCCTCTCATTGGCCCGAGAGGGACTCGGTTTAGTGATTGGATCACAAACCAATTGTTCAATAGCGGATCGGTGGGACTTAAGGAGCAAGATGTAATCTCGGGGGTAAAACAACTTTTTACCAATCATTATTACGAACAACTTATGAATGGTTGACTTACTTATCATGTTTATATGAAATGGACACATAATATATCTATAGTGAGGGAAGTGCAACTACAGGCTATAGCGGACAGTCCTGTTAGTTAACGAATGTTGATTAACTAGGTTAAAGAGTTTGATCGGTTAGTCTCGAATTGTTGGAGCCCATGATCTGTAGGTCCATCAAGTCTCCTTGCTAGCTCACTATGGACAAAATTGAAGAACTAGGTGAAGTAAGAATTTAAAATATTCAAAATTGGGCATTAGGAAAAATTGTATTTTATATGAGATATAATTTACAATTAAATCATTAATTTATTAATTTTTTTTAAAGTATTTTTAAACATTAGCATGAAAGTGTTTTGTTTAAAAACTTGATTAATATGATTAATCAAAGTTAGGTGTCAAAAATAATTTAATATATGATATTAAATTTATTTTTAAATATTTTCTAAGTTATGATTAATCAAAGTTAGTTGTCATAAAAGATTGATTTATTATTTTTTTAAATTAGTTAGTGAAAAAATCCAATTGTTGAATTTTCCCACTAACTAAGTGGACTTTGAAGTGGCACTTCCAAATCTTGACACCTAAAGATTACATGCTAGTGAATTTTGAGGTGGAAGACATGCAAAATAGGATGTTGCATGTAATTTGTCTTTAAATAGTTTGGTTTCTGAAATTTAGAAAAACTAATGCTTCTTTGACTTTTCACTTGACTTTTCCACCAAAATCACTTTACTCTCCACTTTTCTAGAGTGAAATTCCCTTGTCTTCATTAACAAAATGGTCCCACCACCGTTTTCTTCAACCAAAGAATAGCGAGGATTTACCATTGGCGGTGTCGATCGAGCTCGAGAGAGGAAGATTGCGGTGGATTCTACAAAGGTTGAAATTTCAAACCCTTTATGCATGCTTATTCTTGTTTTTTATATAATTAAAACATTATTGATACTTGCTTCCATTGTGTATGTTGTACTTTATGTTCCATCAATTGGTATCAGAGTATGCTTATAACATTCTATTGCATATTGGTTGGTATTTTTTCATTTATTGATTCCATTGTAGGCTAAAGTGGATATATTACGGTTTTGGCATTAGTTTTCTTTTAATTTCTTGTTGAAATTTGTAATTGCTCACATGTTTTTGAGCATTAATGTGTGGTAAAGGGCCTGTAAATTTGCTAGAGTCATTAGAGTCATTATTAGGCTGTAATTGATCAGTTTTGGCTAAGAGGACGACTTCAATTTGGAGAAGAAATTAGTGCAGACCCGTTTACTAGCTCCCAAAGCCGAAATTGTTGTAAATGTATTGAACAAACTCATTGTTTATTTAATAAAATATATGCTATTTTATTCAAACTCATTATCTATTTAATAAAATATATGATACTTTATTCATATTTTAGTTGCATTAACTACAAATCAATAAACTAACATCCAAGGTTATCTTGTAACTTAAACATGTATGTAGCATATGGATGACGGTTTGTAGTAGATGGATAAGATTGAGTACCTTATCCTAGTGACACTACGAGTATGGCCTGTTTTGTAGGTGTTACAATTGTTGTAAGGTGCTATAAATGATCAGATCTTGATCATTCATGTATAGACATGTCAGCGGGGATATTTTATGCAAAGAAGTTTGTATAAGACCAGACCACGAAATGTTTAGTCTCATTATATAATACTGTTCATAATAGAGACTTACATTTCACTAGGAGGACCATTGGTAACATGACCTGAATCCTGAATGAGTTGTGAACTCCTGCCTATGAGGACGGTCCTTTGATTTGTATGGATGAAAGTGGCCAGACCACCGACTCAACAAACCTACCATTTTGGGGATTCGTCTAATTGGGGAGCTGGGAACACAACTACACAAGAAAAAATTCACTCCTTCCCCGAGGTTGGGGTATGTAGATAAATTACTCCCTTAAGGGCTGATTCTGGGGCTTAAGGGTAAGATGAACAAAAGATCTTTTACTAGAAAAGGTTTTAGGGCCAAAGAACCATTAGAGTTGGTACATTCAGACCTTTGTGGTCCGATGAATGTTAAAGCAAGTTGAGGGTATGGATATTTCATTAGCTTCATCGACGATTATTCTAGGTATGACTACATTTACCTAACTCATCATAAAATCAATATACTTGAAAAGTTCAAGGAATATAAGGCAGAAGTTGAGAACGAATTAGGTAAAAAGATTAAAACACTTCGATCAGATCGAGGTGGTGAGTATATGGACTTAAAATTCCAGGACTATTTGATAGAATATGGAATTTAGTCATAACTCACAGCACTTGGCACACCTCAACAAAATGGTGTTGTAGAAAGGAGAAATAGAACCCTGTTGGACATGGTTCGTTCTATGATGAGTTATGCTCAGTTGCCAAATTCTTTTCTAGGTCACGCAGTAGAAATTGCGGTGGTGTTCTTCTTTATTGGAGAAGTTCAAGATCGTTGATAACGGTGGAAGAGGAAATCTAGAAGAATCCACAAAAGTGAGTTTTGATTTCTTCTCTTCTTCCTCTTTTCTGGCATTTTTATAGTTTTGTTTGAATGCTTATCATACAAATGGTTGTTTTATTTTACTATTTTTGTTTCCATAAAAATTGAATGTCTAAACACAAGGCATTCACACGTTTTCGCGGGAATTCAATTCCTTCAAAGTCAAGCTTCAATTACACATAATAGGCTCAAGAATCAAATTTTTATCATAAATATGTCAAAAACTAATCTTTAATATCACATACCCATGACTCGAAATGATCTAAATGGAGGTTTAGCACTTAAAAATTACCAAAAAAGGACTTGGGTCTTTGCTAAAATGTGTTTGAAGAAATTTAAAATAAATCTTAATCTATAAACAAGAGCTTCCATGGAATAAATGCACAACCTATTGTTTTACCTATTTTGCAACTCATTTATGTAATAAAACTATCTTCTTCCATGGACCTGTTACTTATTTATGTAGTAAAACTATCTTCTTCCATGGACATGTTACTCCTTTATGTAATAAAACTATCTTCTTCCATGGACATGTTATCAAAAAAGCTTTGGGAAACCCATCTAAACAAATATCTCAATGGAGAGGCCATATTTTTTGCTCAAACAAAAAGTATCCTAGTGTTGGATTGAGTCAACCAAATTAGAGGAAACCTTATGTTAGAGCTGATATTGATAATAAAATTTAACAAGTCCTCAATACAATTAAATAAAGTTTCTTAATCTATCTAATCAAAAAACTACCTCAATCTATCTATTTGTAATTGGTCTATAATTCCATCTGTACTCTGATAGAACGAACACATGCACAGCGGAAAAAAAACGGATCTAAAGTTCTCTAATTAGGTTAATTAAAAAGATAAGCATGCAATTGAAACAAATAAAATAGGGAAAAGAATACAACCTTTATAGACTTATAATCTTCCCCAAAGTCTTGTGTTCTGTAGTTTGTAAACAGTATGTACGAACACTTGTGTTTTAATATATGATATTTACTTCACATCTTATATTTTCCTCGGTTAATTGTTTTATCTGCTTTACTACAAACCAATAAACATAAAATCCCTGGTTATCTGGATGTGACTCAAGCATGTATGTGGTGACATACAAGTGGATCATGTCTTGAGTAATAACCAAAATGGTCTGTAATATATGGATAAAAGAGGAAAACCTTATCCTGGTAACGTTACGGACGCAGCCCCTTTGGGGAATGGTCACAAGTGTTGTGACTTAACATAGATGGTCTGATCCTGATCATTCATGTTGGGAACATGCGAGCGAAGGCGTTCTATACAAAGAGTTTGTATAAGACCTGATCACGATGTGTTAATGTCTTGTTATATAACACCATTCATGACAAAGATTTCACTTCACTAGGATGACCATAGGTAACATGACCTCAATCCTGCGTGAGTTGGGAACTCCTGTCATTGAGGGTGGTCCTTTGATTTGTATGGGTGCGAGTGGCCAGGTCGCCGATTTAAACCTACCATTTTGGGGATTCGTCTGATTTGGAAGCTGGGAACTCCGCTACACAAGATAGAATTCACTCCTTTCTCAAAGTAGGGGTAAGTAGATAGATAGCTCCCTTAAGGGCTGATTTCGGGGCTTGAACAATGTGGTGCCACACATCTTCTTTTGGCCCGAGAGGTGTTCACACATAGTTGGACTATGTTGTATTGTTCATTAGAGGAATCAGTGGTACTTAAGGAGTGAGATGTAACTACAGGGGCGAAACGGTAAATTGGCCTAGCTTTACTTACGAGCATCTGTGAAAGGTTATCGTACTCATGATTGGTTATATTCGATGGTCTTTAGTGGAATATCTGACAGTTAACGGATGGTGGATCTCATGGCTAAAGAGTTTAGTAAGCTATTCACGTACCGTTGGAGCTTTGAGCCACAGGTCCATTATGTCCCCTGGTAGCTTGGATAAAGTCGGGAAACAATATTTGGGTTAATTTGAAATGTTCAAATTGACAAGAGGAAGTTCGATTATATATGATATAATTGGACTAGTTAATTATATATGATATAATTGGCTAAATGTATGAGATACATTATTATGGAGGAAATTAGATATAAATATGATTTATATCAAGTAAAGAAGAAAATACTATAGTAGATATGTGATATCAAACTATAGGATATAAATATAATATGATTATATTTATTAATTAATTAATTGATTAATTATATGATAATTAATCCTTTTTCCACGTTCGGACGTGGGTTAGTGGGTAGCATCGGTTATGGTAACCGATGAGTTAAAAATGAAAAATGTTTTCATTTTGGATGGTGTAATCAATATTCATTTTTTCGCCCAAAAGATTTCGTGAAACGATCGCCCGAGAGCCTATACAATAGTTGCTTCTTGATGAGGGAAAATTAGATGTCAATTACTCGACAACTAAAAATCCATGGATGCAATATGCGATGCAAGTTCTTGAAGTATGCGTTGATTGTCATGCGTCGATGGTCATGCATTGGAATGACTATACGTTAACAAATGTAAGCGATAACCATGCGTCCTGTCACAAGTTTTCTTGCACTCACGCCTTGTATAACCTGAACGCAAGTTTCTTAGGTGATCTGAGGTCAAACTCAGGGACTTGTAGCTTGATGAATGCGATAATGTGCATGCGGCGGTTGAATAAAAGAATGGATGGGAGGTTTCTAAGCTAACACTACTCCTATTCCTAGCTAACAGATAACGCAATGAGAATATGAAAGAGAGGTAGATACATGACAACTCATGACATGAAACAAATGAATGGGAAAATAGATCAAATGTAGAGATGATTTCATCACAACCCTTAAGAGTGACCACAAGGGCAACCTTAGACAATGCAAGCCATGCGATCATGCTACACACACTAAAAGCCTAAATCTAGGACGTATGCGGTGTTGAGATGACCGTATACAACCACCATATCTTACTTCCTGGACGCATACAATATCCTATCCGTAGGGTGCATACGCTATGTGATAGCAGACGGAGCTTATTTCTAAGTTCCTCATTCTTGCTTATGCGTTCCAATCCGCTCTCCCGAGTCTTAGATTTGGATTTTAGACTACCCTTCCAAGTATGCCTAAATGATGAATGATGCGCTCATAAGTCAAGGTAACCATATGAACTTGGCTGATGTAAGATTATTCCTATCCCTAGTGAATACTTGCTTTCATTGCTTAATGCGACCAACCATTAACCCTCTCGGGCAGTTAGTTGTTGTTGACTCTACTCATGGACAAGCATGCTACAGCTTCATACTAAGCAAATAAGGTTTTCTCACACACTCACGCAACACACACCTTCCGGTGGGTTGCTACATGCTTCATATCCCTAATCCACATGACTAAGTATGTGATACTCTAGAAATCTCACTAAGTGATGCAATGAAGTTAAAGATACTAAGTAAAAAAGATGGAGATGGAGTCGAAGGAAACACAAAAATGCATTGAACATATAATGTATTAATTCCTTAATCACAAAATATAATACAATACAATATAAGAAAAGAAGAGAAAATGAAATGACCAGCTAGAAGCAAAGACTTGCTTTCGTGCATCAAAGCTGCCAGTGGTGCCATTGATGGGCGGTGAAGCTGACTCTCCCGAGATCTAGCTCCGATTGAAGGCTCTGGTGTCACTTAGAATGGAGGAAGTAGGTGAAGAACTCTCAAGCTTCTTCTCACGCATTTGTCTAGATCGTAGGGATAAACCCTGGATTGCAAAGATCATCCTCAAACAAGTTGGAATTCTGCTCATCGGCTTCTTTATATAGAGCCTGGATCGCCGACACCATTAATGGACTGCTCTTATTCTGACATTCGAGGTGCATTTAGTCCTTTCCGAATCTCTGCTGCTAACGGCTTGGTAGGTTAAATGTCAACATTATATTTTGTTTTTCCCAAGGTAGATGCATTGATGCGTTCATTCCACCAACCTTGCATTGATCCCATCAGTATGCGTTATCGTGTGTCACAATCGTACAGTGATCGCATTCGCTTAATACCGCAACTCTACACGATGACCACAATTTCTTGATGATCGCAACTCCCATGCGATGAATGCATGCGGCTGATTATCGCAACACCCATGCATTGATTGAACGCATTTGCCTTTTCGATGGAGAGTTTCTCCGCATGCGGTCGTCTATGTGATGGTCCAGCTTCCACGTTTGCATCCACTTCATGCGTTAGCGACAAAAATAGAACATTGAATGCATAATAACACATAATAATGGGTTAGTCGAGATTCATCATGCAGAACGACGCAAGCTCATTTTCTCTTGAATTCTTAACACAATTGTCGCATATTTTGCTTAACAGCCCTCGTAATTCTAAATAAAAGGCCTAGGATGACATGTATTTCTACATGTCATCACTTCTCCACCTAAACGATCGTCCACCTCGCGATTTAACTAAACGATCGTACACCTTTTCCTAAACGATCGTTCAATATTTACTACATGTTCGTGTAGCTCTTCTATGCTATAAGCACTTCTACTATACGATAGCATCATTTTCTCTCCCACTTGCTTATCATTTACATGACTCGTTTTTTCTCCATCCTCTACCAAATTCACCAAAGCCCACCCTTTCGGTTTTCACTCCGAGAATACCTGGGGCTCATTAGTGGTGGTGTCATCCCTGTTGTGGCGTTCGTGTTTGCGTTGATCGTGCTGCTGTAGCGACATTCCCGTCGAGTGTTGGTAGATCTTTTGGAGGATTTCCGCAGCGTTGGAGTTCTGAAGTTTGAAGATAGTCTTCAACTGATATAAAACTCTTTCCTTATGATTTTGTTTGTTCTGAGCATGCTGTTAATTAAGTTTTGATTGCATAACTATATGTGTTGAATGTATAATGTTATATTTCGATCACAAGGAGATTGGAGCGATCCGAACGCGCTCATGTTAGATATAAGATTCTTCAATTGGTATCAGATCCAAATACCACTCAAAGTGTTTGGGAGGCATATGAGCGATGGACAAGGGTGAATGAGAAGGCCCGAGCCTACATCTTAGCAAGTCTTTCTGAAGTCTTGGCCAAGAAACATGAGCCTATGGTCTTAGCACGTGAGATCATGGAGTCCCTGCAGGGGATGTTTGGACAACTGTCTGAATAGCTTATGCATGAGGATCTTAAAAACATATTCAACTCCAAAATGGAAGAAGGCACCTCTGTTCATGAACATGTGTTAAACATGATGGTCCACTTCAATGTGGCGGAGTTGAATGGGTCTACCATCGATGAGGGCAGCCAGGTTAGCATAATCCTGCATTCTTCGCCGGAGAGCTTCCTACACTTTGTTAGCAATGTGATTCTTAACAAAGTGAAATATAACCTTACAACTCTCTTCAATGCGTTGCAGACATACCAATGTTTACTTAAAAGTAAGAAGAGGTAGAAGGGTGAGGCAAATATTGCTTCGTCCTCCAAGATGTTCCATAAAGGTTCGACCTCAGGAACGAAGTTTGCACCTTCTGCTTCTAACTCTGACAAGGGGAAGAAGAAGAAGGGTGGTAAGGGAAAAGGGAAGGCACCTGCTAACCCACCACCTGTCGCACCAAATAGGCATCCACAAGTTGCTAAGGGATAGTGTTTCCATTGCAACCATGATGGACACTGGAAGAGGAATTGTCCTCGGTATCTGGAAGAGAAGAAAGTAGCCAAGGCTAAGGCCAAGACAGATAAAGGTAAATGTGATTTACTTGGGCTTGAAACTTGTTTAGTGGAGAATGATGATTCTTCCTGGATAATTGATTTAGGCGTCACTAATCATGTTTGTTCTTCTTTTCAGGGGATTAGATCTTGGCGACAGTTGAACGCTGGTGAGATGACGATGCGAGTAGGCACCGGGCACGTCGCCTCAGCTGTGGCAGTGGGAGGACTCCAATTAGCTTTACAGAATAGGTTTCTTGTTTTACATAATGTATATATTGTTCCTGAACTAAAGAGGAACCTTATTTCTGTAAAGTGTTTACTGCAATGTAAATATACTATCTTGTTTAATGTGCATAAAGCGTTTATTCATAAAGATGATGTTTTTATTTGGACAGAAAATCTGGAATCGAATTTAAATGTGCTAAGGCCGTTAGCCATTAATTCCCTCCATGATACTAAAATGTTCAGAACTTCCGTAACTCAATTAAAACGTTGACGAATTTATCCAAAAGAAAATGCCCAACTTTGGCATCTACATTTAGGGCACATCAATCTTAATAGGATTGAGAGATTGGTAAAGAATGGGCTTCTTAGTGAGTTAGAAGAAAATTCTTTACCTATGTACGAATCTTGCCTTGAGGGTAAGATGACTAAACGACATTTTACTGGAAAAGGTTATACTCTTGAGTTAGTACATTCTCACCTTTGTGATCTTATGAATGTGCGAGCCCGAGGTGGCTATGAATATCTTATTAGTTTTACTGATGATTACTCTAGGTATGTTTATCTTATGCAACAGAAGTCTGAATCCTTTGAAAAGTTTAAAGAGTTCAAGGCTGAAGTTAAAAATGCATTAGATAGACGGATTAAAACACTTCAATCGGATCGAGATGGAGGGTTTTTAGACTTGGCATTCCAGGACTATTTGATAGAACATGGAATCGTTTCCCAAATCTCAGCGCCGAGTACACCTCAGCAGAATGGTGTAGTGGAGAGGAGAAATAGGACCTTGTTAGACATAGTTCGCTCGATGATGAGTTATGCTTCCTTACCAGACTCGTTTTGGGGTTTTACGGTGGAGACTGCAGTTTACATACTCAACTGTGTTCCTTCCAAGAGTGTTGCAAGAACACCTCTGGAGTTGTAGAACGGGCGTAAAGCTTGTTTACGTCACTTCTGCATTTGGCATTTCCCTGCACATGAGCTTAAGGCTAATCCCAAGAAGTTGGAACCACGGTCGAGGTTATGCCCTTTTGTAGGCTACCCCAAAGGTACACGAGGGGTTATTTTTATGATCTGACAGAAAATAGAGTGTTTGTTTCAACAAACACTACTTTCCTGGAGGAGGATCATATAAGGGAGAACAGTCCACGAAGCATAGTCGTGTTGCGTGAGCTTTCCAATGAAACTACTGGAACTTCAACAAGAGTTGTTGAAGAGCCTGCTACATCAACAAGGGTTGTTGATGGGAGTTTATCCAGTAGGTCGGTTCCACCTCAAGAGTTGAGAGAACCTCAACGTAGTGGGAGGGTTGCGAACCCACCTGTTCGCTATCTGGGTTTCACGGAAATCCTTGCTATGGTAGCAAATGATGACATTGAGAATCTGTTGTCTTATAAGAAGGCAATGGAGGATGTTGACCGAGATGGCGACGTTGATAAACCTTGTGTTTACGAGAAGATCATCCACGCTTCTGTAGTCTTCTTCGTGTTGTCCGTAGATGATATCCTACTCATTGGGAATGATGCAGGTCTACTGATGCAGTTAAGAACTTGTTAGCGACCTAATTTCAAATGCAAGATTTAGGAGAGGCTCAGTTTGTTCTAGGTATACAGATCTTTCGAGATCGTAAGAACAAAGTGCTAGCACTGTCTCAGGCATCGTACATTGACAAGATGATGCTCAATACTCGATGCAGGACTCCAGAAGGTGCCTACTGCCTTTTAGGTATGAAGTCACTTTGTTTAAGGAAATGTGTCCTAAGACACCTCAAGAGGTTGAGGAGGTGAGACGGATCAGTCTATCCCAGACAATTTAATGTTGCTGACCCATTTTCGAAGGCTCTCGACTACAGTGTTTGAGGGTCATCTACAGAGCATAGGTCTACAGGATAGCCTGCGGTTAGACTAGGGCAAGTAGGAGATTTTCTTGTACTGGCCTTTTATGCCGTAGTTTATTGTTTTGTACTAAGCTTTTTGTACACTCCACTTTGCTTTAGGAAAAGTGGGAGATTCTTGGGATTGATGCCCTAAAGTCTCGTGTTCTATAGTTTGTAAACATTATGTACGAACACTTGTGCTGTTAATATATGATATTTACTTCACATATTATATTTTGCTCGGTTAATTGTTTTATTTGCTTTACCACAAACCAATAAACATAAAATCCCTAGTTATCTATATGTGACTCAAGCATATATGTGGTGACATACAAGTGGATCATGTCTTGAGTGATAACTAAAATGGTCTGTAGTATATGGATAAAAAAGGGAAACCTTATCCTGGTAACGCTACGGGCGGCCTACTTTGTGGAATGGTCACAAGTGTTGTGACTTATCACAGATGGTCTGATCCTGATCATTCTTGTTGGGGACATGCGAGTGAGGGCATCCTGTACAAAGAGATTGTATAAGACATGACCACGAAATGTTAACGTCTTGTTATATAACACCATTCATGACAGAGACTTCACTTAACTAGGATGACCATAGGTAACATGACCTCAATCCTGAGTGAGTTGGAAACTTCTACCATTGAGGGCGGTCTTTTGATTTGTATGGGTGCGAGTGGCCAAGTCGCCGATTCAAACCTACCATTTTGGGGATTTGTCTGATTTGAGAGCTAGGAACTCAGCTACATAAGATGGAATTCACTCCTTCTCTGAGATAGAGGTAAGTAGATAGATAGCTCTCTTAAGGGGTGATTCTGGGGCTTAAGCGATGTGGCGCCACACACCTTCTCTTGACTCGAGAGGTGTTCACACATAGTTGGACTATGTTATATTATTCATTAGAGGAATCAATGGTACTTAAGGAGTGAGATGTAACTACAGGGGAAATCCGGTAAATTGACCCAGCTGTACCTACGAGCATATGTGAAGGGTCATCGTACTCATGATTGGTTATATCCGATGGACACAGAAATATATCTGTGGTAAGAAGAGTTCAACTATTGGTCTTTAGTAGAATGCTTGACAGTTAACGGATGGTGGATCTCGTGGCTAAAGAGTTTAGTCAACTATTCATGTACCGTTGGAGCTTCAAACCACAGGTCCATTAGGTCCGCTGGGTAGCTTGGATAAAGTCGGGA
This sequence comes from Benincasa hispida, assembly GCF_027475165.1. NCBI lineage: Eukaryota > Viridiplantae > Streptophyta > Magnoliopsida > Cucurbitales > Cucurbitaceae > Benincasa > Benincasa hispida. The sequence continues at coordinate 49,911,787 of NC_143482.1, forward strand.
ACCAGTATTTGGGTTAATTTGAATGTTCAAATTGACAAGAGGAAGTTCGATTATATATGATATAATTGGACTGGTTAATTATATATGATATAATTGACTAAATGTATGAGATACATTATTATGGAGGAAATTAGATATAAATATGATTTATATCAAGTAGAGGAAAAAATACTATAGTAGATATGTGATATCAAACAATAGGATATAAATATAATATGATTATATTAAATAATTAAATAATTGATTAATTATATGATAATTAATCCTTTTTCCACGTTCGGACGTGGGTTAGTGGGCAGCATCGGTTATGGTAACCGATGAGTTAAAAATGAAAAAAGTTTTCATTTTGGATGGTGCAATCGATATTCATTCTTCCGCCCAAAAGATTTCGTGAAACGGTCGCCCGAGAGCCTATACGATAGTTGCTTCTCCGCCTAAATGATCGTCCACCTCGCGATTTAACTAAACGATCGTACACCTTTTTCTAAACGATCGTTCAACATTACCTACACGATCGTGTAGCTCTTCTATGCGATAAGCACTTCTGCTATACGATAGCATCGTTTTCTCTCCCACTTGTTTATCGCCACACGACTCATTTTTCCTCCGTCCTCTACCAAATTCACCAAAGCCCACCCTTTGGGTTTTCACTCCGAGAATATCCGGGGCTCATTAGTGGTAGTGTCGTTCCCGTTGCGGCATTCGTGTTCGTGGTGATCGTGCTGCTGTAGTCGACATTCTCGTCGGATGTTGGTAGATCTATTAGAGGGTTTCCACTGCGTTGGAGTTCTGAAGTTTGAAGATAGTCTTCAATTAGTATAGAACTCTTTCTCTATGATTTTATTTGTTTTGAGCATGTCGTTAATTACGTTTTGATTGCATAACTATATAAGTTGAATGTATAATGTTATATTTCGGTCACGGTAAGATTAGAGCGATCCGAACGCGCTCATGAAAGTCTTAGATATGAGATCCTTCAATTGGTATCAGATCCAAATACCGCTCGAAGTGTTCGGGAGGCATATGAGCGATGGACAAGGGCGAATGAGAAGGCCCAAGCCTACATCTTGGCAAGTCTTTTTGAAGTCTTGGCCAAGAAACATGAGCCTATGGTCTCAACACATGAGATCATGGAGTCCCTCGGGGGATGTTTGGACAACCGTCTGAACAACTTATGTATGAGGCTCTTAAAAACATATTCAACTCCAAAATGGAAGAAGGCGCCTCTGTTCGTGAACATGTGCTAAACATGATGGTCCACTTCAATGTGGCAGAGTTATATCCAATTGACACAAAAATATATCTGTAGTGAGAAGAGTGCAGTTGTCGGTCTTTAGTAGAGTGCTAGGCAGTTAATGGATGGTGGATAATGTGATTAAAAAGTTTGATCAGTTATTCACGTACCGTTAGAGCTTCAAGATATAGGTCCATAAGGTCCCCTGATAGATCAAAGGATTTAGTTGAGAATCAACTTTTGGGTTAATTTGAAATGTTCAAATTAATGATATATAATCAAAGTTCCTGTATTCAAATAATAGTCAAGGATCTGTAATTTATTAGATTTAGACTTTACAAGTGCAATTCACATATTCAATAACCGTTTTATTGAATAAAGATCAATAACATCTTTATTGATGATAGAATATTTTTAACATTACATATTGCGAGTTTTAGGATATACAACCCAACAAACTCCCACTTAAGCTAAAACTCCAGTCAATTTTACATATATATACAAATATATATACAATGTTGAGTAATGAGAGAATAAATATAATAAACTAGGGCATCAGATACCCAATATTTCTCCCATTTGCCCTAGTTCTATCTATTTCGTAGTTCTAGTCCCACTAAGTGACCCTCAAATACTTTATCCAAAAAGGCCTTTGTAAATGGATCAACCAAGTTGTCTTCAGAGGCAATCTGCGTGAAAATCACGTCTCCTTGATGTACGATCTCCCTATTGAGATGCTACTTGCACTTGATGTGTTTTTCGCGCTTATGGCTTCTAGTTTCCTTTGAATTAGAAACTACACCACTATTATCACAACACAAAGTGATAGAATGATGCATATTTGGAACAACTTCCAAATTGGTCAAGAACTTTTTTAGCCATACCGCTTCTTTAGCTGCTTCACTGGCAACTACATACTTAGCTTCCATGGTGGTATCAGCAATATAACTTTGCTTGATACTTCTCTACACTATAGCTCCTCCATTCAGAGTGAATACTGACCCCGAAGTAGATTTCCTAGAATCTGTATTGTTCTGAAAGCCAGAATCAGTGTATCCAATAAAGATCAGATCCTTAGCACCATACACGAGCATATAGTCCTTCGTTCTTCGAAGATACTTGAGAATGTTTTTAACGGCAATCCAATGATCATATCCAGGATTGGATTGATATTTGCTGACAATTCCAATTGCATATCATATATCAGGACAAGTACACAACATGACATACATTAAACTCCCTACTATTGAAGCATATGAAATTCGTTTCATAACCTCAACCTGTTGAGGTGTCTTGGGACACTATTCCTTAGACAGATGAATTCCATGCTTGAAAGGCAACATACCTTTCTTGGAATCTTGCATTTTATATCGAGACAACATCTTGTTTATAGAAGATGCTTGAGACAAGGCTATCATTCTGTTCTTGCAGTTTTGAACAATTCGGATCCAAAGAATATACTGTGCTTCTCCCAAATCCTTCATTTGAAATTGCATGGCTTGTCATGTCTCAATGTCAACTCAAAATTCTACTTCATTCCAATGACTAGAAAAGCTACAGTTTTGTTGAAAATCTTCTTATAAACACAAGATTCGCCAACATTCAGTTCAAAGCCATAAGATTTGATCGCAGTATTAAAACCCATATTCCAGGATCAAGACGCTTGTTTTAGCCCATAAATGGATCTATTAAACTTTCAAACTTTTTTCTCTTGACCCTGTGCGATAAACTCCACTGGTTGAGATATATAGATACTCTCTTCAAGATAGCCATTCAAAAAAGTTGTCTTGACATCCATTTTCCAGATTTCCTAATAATAAAAGGTGGCAATGGATAGGAGTATCCTAATCGACTTGATCATGGCAACCGAAGAGAAGGTTTCTTCATAGTCAACCCTTCTCTTTAGGTAAACCCTTTTGCCACGAGTCTAGCTTTGTAGGTTTCTACCTTACCAGCTTGGTCTCATTTTCTTTTGTACATCCATTTGCAACCAATTGGTTTTACCCTTTCTGGTTGATCTATAAGATCCTAGACTAAATTGAAGTACATTGACTCCATTTCAAGGTCCATTACTTTTATCCACTGGTCTTTATCCACATCACCTATTACTTGTTTAAAAGTCAATGGATCCTTTAAGCCATCATCAAGTATAACGACCTGAGTTTTAGTTAAACCCATATACCAGCCAGGCTGTTGCATAACCCTCCCACTACGTCGAGGCATTCTCAATTCTTGAGAAGGATGTGAAGTACTAGTTCCATCAACAACTCTTGCTGAAGGACCTGCTCGATCAACAACTCTTGTCGATCTATTTGTTGTTTCTCTGGTTATCTCACTTAATACTAGCTTACTGCAAGGTTGGTGATTTTTAATGTTATCTTCTTCTAGGAATGTTGCATTTGTCGACACAAATACTTTATCTTCCTTAGGATCATAAAAGAAACCACCTTTTGTTTCTGTGAGATAGCCTAAAAATAAGCACACCATTAAACGACGTTCTAGCTTCTTTGGATTTTGCACCAACACATGAGTTGGGCATCCCCAAATCCTGAAGTGATGTAAACTACCTTTACGTCCCCTCCATAACTCATAAGGTGCTTCTGAAACACTTTTCGAGGGAATCATGTTCAATATATATGCCACGGTCCCTATTGCGTGACCCCAAAAAGAACATGGCAACTAAGCATAACTCATCATTGAACAAGCCATGTCCAACAAGGTTCTATTTCTCCTTTCTGCAACACGATTTTGTTGAGTTATGCCAGGTGCTGTGAGTTGTGACTGAATTCCATGTTCTATCAAATAGTCTTAGAATATTAAGTCCATGTACTCACCACCTCGATCTGATTGAAGTGTTTTAATATTTTTACCTAATTGGTTTCCAATCTCTTCCTTATATTCCTTGTACTTTCCAAGTGTATCGAACTTATGATGCATTAGATAAATGTAGCCATACCTTGAATAATCATCAATGAAGCTGATGAAATATTCATACCCTCTTCTCGCTTTAATATTCATTAGACCACAAAGGTCTAAATGTACTAGCTCTAACAGTTCTTTGGCTTTAAGACCTTTTCCAATAAAATATCTTTTGGTCATCTTACTCTCAAGACAAGATTCACATGGCGGTAAAGAGCTATATTTTAATTGGTTTAGAAATCCACTCTTAATCAATCTCCCAATTCTATTGAGATTAATGTGACCTAGTCTTTGGTGCCAAAGACAGAGATTTGGAGAAAATTTTCTTTTCTTATGATGAGTTTCAACTGTTTTAAATATCTTTATATTCAAAACGACTCTTACCTCAGTCGGTTTTAACACGTATAAGTTATTCTCTAGAGATGCAGAATATACTATATTACCTTTTGAGATAATCAACATTTCATTATATTCAAAAGAAACTTTATAATTTTGTTCTAGAAATTAAATTTCTTTTCATAAAAAAAATGTAATAAATATTTTCAAGTAAAATGAATAACTTTATATCTCCCATTTCTTTAGCTGAAACAACATTCTCGGTTCCTACCTTAAAGGTTACTTCGCCTTCTGTAAGTTGTCTACAGGAACTAGTTTCCTGAGCAAAAGTGTAGATATGATTAGCTACTCCTGAATCCATTATCCAGGTTAACTTATCATTTTCCACCAAGCACGTCTCAATGACAAGTAAATCATATTTACTTTTTCGTGCCTTCAAGTTAGTAGCATAATTGGGAGATAGAGGTCATTCATCTGTTAAAACAGTCTAAATCATCAACTGCTAGTATATTTAATTTCCATGTTGATTTACTGTTAAAACTGTCGAAAGCGAGTAAATTTAAAGAATTCAACATGCTAAAATTATAAACAAGTTCTAATTAATGAATTGCTTCTAAACCCAATCGAATTTTAGAAAAGTACTAATGTACCCAATTTCATTATTTTATTTGCAATGGTGTTATTGTGAGTCAGAATAAGTGCTATCGAGGATAGTCAAATACTCCTTCACTAAAGCAAGACATTCTTGACTAAATACTATCTCCAGAATAACTTATATTTCGATGGTTATTTTGCTACCATTTTTGGTCAAGAACTTACTAACAATTAGTAATTCTGTAAGTGTATCCTCATTTTCAGATCTCAGAGATTAGCAGTCCCAACGATGACACTGAATTGGAGAGTCAAAGTTGGAAAATGACCTAAGAAATCCTATTCATTTCTGGAGTTTGAGTTGCTCCGATTCTTATGTTACAACTCTCCGAGAGGATAGTCATGGTTAGCGACTAGTTAATACTGACTTAAAGACTATAAACATGCACAACATAGGAATCTGACAGTTCAAACTAACGGAAAAGACCGCAAGATATGTTGACACACATCCTTCACCCACTTACTATGAACTACTTCCCTTATTCATCTTGCTATTGACCCATGCAAACACTTTTCGAATGAAGGTCACTTCTAGGGTGACACGAAGCGTTGCACGGATCTCACGGTGTCATCTCTTAGGGATGTGAGAGCTAAGAACACCATATCCTATATGTTATTGATCTCCCAGTAAAGTGTTCTATTTTATTTTGGGTAAATCTTTACTAGGAATGTTCTGGCTAATTAAACAACCTAAGTCTAAGTGGTTTATCCAAGTATAACGCTTATAATTGAATATAACCTACGATGTCTAAGTGGAAAACCAATTTTAACACCTCACACTGCTCACATATGCTCATAAAATCGGTTAACAATACTCAATTATTCGGCCATAATTCCCAAGTAGGAGGTGTTCCATAGATCGTCAACTTAAGTACCCCTAGCCTTAGATAGGATTATATACCAGTTGAGTTTGTAACCGTATTTTACAAGTGTCGACCTATTTTAACTATTAAAATAGGTGGTTAACCTATGTGAGCATGCAACTTCTTTTTGTTATGGATTTTAATGTCTGATCCAATTTTATAACAAGATATGAAATAATAGACATACTTTGCATCTATAACATGCTTTTATATAACAATTATATAAACATTCATTCCATGCATTAATATAACAACTTATATCAAAAGCCATGGAATCCTATACATGCATACTATACATTATAACACTTAAAATATACTTGCAATGCATGCTACACACTAATCCTACGGTGGGATTTTAAATCTACATGCCATACAATATACACACAATAGATAAATTATTTAATTCATACAATCACAATACATAATTAAATAAACGCACTAAAATGGACCGATTTTGACATCCTAAGCTAGCTAAAAGCTACACTTATTACAATATAAGCAGTAAACAGCCTTGAATCGCCACCAAACACTTCAAACTAGCTTGAACCACTTGAAAAGGGCTTGAACTAGCTTAAAATAACCCAAAAAATAGTAAAAACCGCCCAAAACCAATCAAAATTAGTCAAACCAGTTGACTGGATCGGTCCAGACCATCTAGATCGGCTAAGCCACCACAAGGCACGCGGGTTGAGCTCGAGTCGATGGGTTGGGCAAAGGCGTGGGTCATCGGGATGGAGCGAAGCAGCTGGTCCAGATTGAACTAGGCTGGCGAGGCGGATGTGCTTGGGGTGCACATGTGCTGGGCTTCAATCGGAGCGGATGGGTCGGGTCGAGTCGTAGACGAGTCGCCGGGTCTTGACCTACATGCGTCAACACTTCCTCCGCACGGGTCAGGCACTAACCGGGTCAGGTCGTGGGTCAAAAACGGGTCTGGAGGAGTAAGTCTGGGTCTGTGATCAAATTTTTACCAAATTGATGTTGTCCTCTTTGCCGGAACCGATAGTTTACCAGAATAAGGTACACAGCCTTATTCATATAGTATAGACCATTTTGGCTATTTAGTGAACTTGATCCAGTCTTATGTCTCTACATAAAGTTCATGTATTCAAATAATAGTCATGGATCCTTAGTTTATTGAATCTAGACTTTACAAGTACAATCACATATTCAATAACAATTTTATTGAGTAAACGTCAATAGCGTCTTTATTGATAATAGAATATGTTTAACATTACAAACTTCCAGTTTTAGGACATACAACCCCCAACAAACTCAGAATCTCAAGTGTACTTTAAAGCAAAAAAATGAGCATAGAGTTCAAAGAAGAAAATAAGATCACTTAAGCTCAAACCATAAATGGAGTGGAATCACATCCTCATAAAGAAAAAGGGGAAAAAGAAATGGTTCACTGAAAATTCCCAAATAAATTAAACAAATATGTGCACTCATCCAGCAATATACCATGTGTAGATGCTAGAGGCAATGGCTAACCATCTAAGATCTCAAGTACACACCAAATTTTAGTTTAATGAATATGAAAAATCCAAAGGAATACAAGGTAGTAATTATGCCAGGAAGAACTTTGATTTGTAGTTGGTCTATAATGTAATCAGCACTAAAAATCCCAAGTGCATAATCTTAACAATTCAAGAAGATATTCATCATGGGAAGCCAACACCAATGACTCAACATTTGATTTCACATTTTCATGCTAATAGCACGTGCTCGAAGCGAATATAATTAAATGTTCAAAGCATAACTTTCCTGTAGAATTATTTCTTATGATATTGATATCCATACAATCTAAGTAGCAAACAAAGTTTTTAATTCAAAAATCAAACCTCAGGATTCAAACCACACTTTCTCAATTGCATCCTCAACATTGTCGCATTTATTACCTTCTTAACAGGTTGTTATAGTTGCAAGATCTATTTCTGTAATATATCCATAAGAAGAAGCAACCAATAGAAAAATATATAGAACATTACATAATTAGCATTCTATATAAACAAAAATAGAGAGATGGGATGAGAATGAGAACCTTAATAACTAAATTATCAAATGGATACGCTTAGTCCCGGACTCCATCTAGAATTTCTCAACTGCATCAACAAAACCTTCAGTGACGAGGAAATTCATTACCAACTTATTCATGTCTTCTTTCCTAATCTTTGTGTCATTAAGCTTCTCCTACTCTTCCCTTGTAATAACATTCTTTGATGTGGCCTAAGTAAGTAACATAAAGCTATAAGCATATTATAAGAAACTATAAACCTATCTGGCAGAAAGAATATTAACTGAAAGACCTCTTAACTCTAATCCTCAAGGCTATATTCAGTGGTGAACTTATAATTTACTTTCTTAAAAAGAACACTAAGCTAGAATCAGTAAGACTGTTATTTAATTACACAATCAAGAAAGTGAACTTGAAGTCATATACCATCTTTTGGTTCTTTGCAAATTCACAAATCACAATCCAAAACAATGACATCAGTACACAAGCTTCAAACCCATCAATTAAACACAAAAATCCGCGGACTCACCTAGAAGAAATCTAAGATTAAAAAGTAATAAAATAATTATAAAACTGATTATTGTGATCATAAAATAACAAATAGAAGATAAAGAGAAAATATATAGGTTACTCTAGATACTACATCTAAAGCTCCCAATTTTGGACTAACAACAAAAATAAAAAGGCAGAGAACAAATCTGAATAAGGAATTAAAGCGTAATTTTACTTAATTTAGAGAAGAAAAAAAAAAACCAGTAAGAAACTTACAACAAATCGAACAAACTCGTATTTCCAAAAAATTCACCGAGAAATTGTAGCTTCAAAGGATAAATTTATACATCTTCTCTACCATGGAAAGGAAAACCTCTGAAGAAATGCAGTTTCAAACGAAAAGTGGGCATTCGTTAATCATCCAAGAGAGGCCTAAAGATAAGTCACCCAAACTCCAGCCATTGCTTGAGAAACGACGTTGAGAGGTTAAGGGCATGGGATGGCTTGGGAAATGCGTGTAACAGCGGCAGCGGCAAGCGAGCTGGCAATGGTCGTGGAGTGGCGTGTGGCGGTCATGGACGACGTGCGGCTAAGAATGAGAGTATGATAGGAAATGGAAAACAGGGGTGAGACTAAGGGAGAAATAGAAAGAGAGGGGGGAAAAAGAAAGAAGTGGAGTTGTCGAAGAGGATGAAGGTAAAGGTGTCGTTGATTCGTGTTGATTCATAGCGAAAGAAATAATGGTGGAAGATGAGAAAAGAAAATACCTCTGGCGTGTCTCATAACTCAAAGGAGGGGAAAAAATCAATTCCTAAGGTAGAAGGGAGGAAGAAACCAAGGGAGCTTGCAAGAATGATAAAGGAGAGGAGAGAAACCAATTTTCACTTGAGCGGCAATGAGGAGGGCAAATAAGAGTTATTTTTTTGGAATTTTTAGGCGCCGAATGATTTTTTTTTTTTTTGTTTTTGATCTTTTATCGCTTTTTTCCTTACATTTCATAGCATATTTTATAAAAAGCTATAACCAAAAGCTATTGATGGCAATATATCTTGTAGTGTACCTAGCACATGTTTCACTTTTTTAAACAAAACCTTACATTATCATCACACTTTTCATTAATTGTACTAAAATTTTGTTGTTGTTAACAAATTCAAGAAAATATTGATAAAATTTGAATTGATCTTAACTCATCAATTTCAAATCGTTGATTTATAGATGACAATGTAAAAATAATATATTTTTGGACTCAAATTCCCTAAAAAAATATATAATTATTCCTTCTTTTTTTTCTTAATATATAGCCCATAGGTTTAAGTGATAATAGTATAATATTGTTGGAGATTTGCTGATTGTCTCTATATTTTTCTAAGGAAGCTTTGGGTGGTTTTCTGCAGTTGTCACAAATGTTGTCCTAAACATTTTCTTCAAACATGTTTAATTATTGCAAAATTTTTTACTTTCCTAATTTAGAATTTATATGCAAAATTAATTTTTTGTTTCCTAATTCTGGAAATCTTTGCATAAATATATTGATCGAATTTTCTGTTTTATGGTGCATCTTATCTTTTAAAAAAGGAAATATTTTTTGGACATTTTCTCCTTTATTAGCCACGATCTTTTTAAGGAAAATTCTGATCTTCTTCAAAGTTCATCATTTTTGTTCATTATCAAAAGAGTATATAATTCTTTGTGATCGAACAGTGCTTCGGTGTTGTTTTTTCTAGCAACTGATTTGTTCTTGACAATCGTTTTCTGCATCGTGGGTTTTGTCGATCTTTGTCCACTTTATTTCGCTGCGTGAATCGTTTGGATAAATTATTTAAAGAACTTGAAGACACTATTTCTCTTAGGGGGAGTCTAAGGCATTGCTGAAGAGAAGAGATTCTCTATCTTAGAGGAAGCCTAAGACATCATACTCGAGAAAGATTTCTCTATTTTAGGGAGAACCTAAGATTCATAAGTGAAGGGTGTTCACTAAGTTTAAAGGAAGATATTCAAGTGGAGAGATGTCCCACATACTGTCAGAAGCCAAAGTGTTAAACATTAATATTATCAAACTTAGGGGGAGCCTACGTTCTTTTGAGAGAGAGTCACACATCTACGGGGAGCCTACGTTCTTTTGAGAGGTAGTCACACATCTAGGGGGAGCCTAAATGACCTATGAGTTGGGCTTTACATGAGTCACTATAGTAGTTAGAATATTACAAATAAATACTATGTTGTAATTGTTTAACTCGTTATAGTGAATTATCTTTCTTGGGCACAATGTCCCCAGATATAGGTGGTTTATCGCCAAATTGGATTACCAATTCCTGTATACTTTTATTTGTTTTCTTGTTGACAGTATTTTGTTGTTACAATGCTTGTCAATGCTTTTCATTTACCACTCGTATTTCAAGTGATAAGTCATCCTATCACATTTTTCAAATACTTAAGTAAAGCATAAAGATTTCGACTTTTTTAACTCGACACTAAAAGCTTAATTAAGAAAATGAATTACAATAAATTTATTTATATCAATACTTCAATAATGATGTTCAAATCTATTAGGTGTTAATGTAGCTCTAACATAGTTCAACTCCATAAGATTGGATCAAGAGATGAAGGATTTGAATTCTCCAATCCTCATGTATGTTGGTGAAACTAATAATAATAATAAATTGTTTTGTTAATTCCCCTTCTATGGATTGGCATATATATATATATATATATATTTATATGTATAAAGTGAATGATTGGAATAATTTTAAGTCAATGGTCCAAACTAGACATCTCCAACTTTTTCTCAAGATAGAAAATCCAGTGAGGATTTTGTTGGGTAGAAAATACATAAATGTCCAAAGGGAAGCTTGGTCCACCAAGTTGCCCTGACCAACTAGCTAGGGTTTCAAGAGAATAATTAAAAAATGTGAGAATTTCTCATTAAATATGTATAAATAAGGTATATTGTAATTTGATTCTCTAACTTTTACATTTTATTTCAATTTTAAAAACAACAAACCAAAATCAGTTGCTTAAGCCTTTAATTAATTTATTTATTATTTGTTTCTGAAAAATTATATTTGTTAATTTCATCACATTTTTTTTTGTTAGGCTTTTCATCATATTTAAAAACACATTTGAATTTAAGTCAAATTTCGAAAGAAAAACAACTTTTTAAAAACTTGTTAGTTAAGGACTTGATATTTTAAAACAATTTCATACCTTAATTACTTTTCAAGAACAGAAAATAATTTTTTTTTAAAAAAAAAAAGCTTAAAAAACTAAGGTGAATCTATAGATGCAATACAAAAAAATAAAAATAAAAATAAAAAAAAAAAACAGTAGAAAGCATCTAAAAATAGCATGAAAACCAAACCAAAAACAAAACAATATGTGAAAATTGTTCGATTTTGATCCTCAAAATCGAATTTAAAAAAAGAAAAGGAAGAAAAAAGTGGTCCTAAAATGAATGGATAACTTTCTTTGATGTTAGTTTTGTCTATACATCTATGGCCAACCATTGAAATGATCCATTAATTCATGAACAGTCTTCAAATGTCTATTATTTGATGAAATGAAGTTTCCTTTAGGCTGACTCTTTAGTGAGAACCCTTTCCCTTTGGAGAAGTTGAAAGTTTATAATGAATAAAAAAAATGGAAGTCTAATCACATTAAGGTAATAATTGTGACTTTTCAAGAAGCAAAAGGAGTAGTCCAACACCAAGAAAGCTTGGTGGCTAAAAAGCATATGATACTTAGAGATGATAAAGTGCACAATGTTACAAAATATTGAAAATGATATTTCTTTACATGATCAACAAAGTTTCCTTTTTTCTTTCATTGTGAATATACTATGACTCAAGTTGATAGTGAGGTTGTTTTTTACCCTTTTTTTCATGATTAGAGATTGTGATATCAATTAGTAGTTTGTTTGTTTTGTTTTCATTTGACTATGATTTAGGAGAAAAAGATTGTCAAAGAGAACTTAGTGTAAAAACATCAAGTTCAATATTTTCTTGAACTTGGCAAGGTTAGTATTGTCAATTTTCCCTTTTTTTAATCAATTTTATTAAATTGATCTTACTTAGATAAATATTGCAATTTTTACCTAGGTTCAAATTTGGCTAATTCACCTAATAATTTAAATAAATAACATTTTAAAATCTAAAAGAACTCTGTTAAGCGAGATTTTCAGATAAACTTAATTCATTGAATTAACTGTATATTTGTATTGATTTCAGTATAATAGATACAATTTCTAATAGATAACATTTTGATGCTTTCTCTTGAATGTTGAAGGAATTTTTTTTATCCAAGTTTTTTTCTGGATTTCGGCTTCGAAGTCTTCTAGAATTCAAGAACTTTAGAGAAGTTATTGCCTTTTCTCAATCTCCAGTGTGCTAATTCTAAGGAGAGTTACACTTTTTTTTAAAGCTTTAATCTTCTGAATATCGAAGCTTCAAGAGAATTATCTTCTTTTGAGTATCAAATTTCAGCTCTTGAACTTTAGTTATATTCTTCCAAATCTCTTCCAAAATGAAGGGCAAGGTCTATATTATATATATTTAAACAAATAACATTTTCATTAAATATGTTTTCCTTAAAAAATTTAAAGAAAAAGAAGTTTGAAGGTTTCTTTTAATTGGACCCTGTGATTCAAAATTGCACAATAATCAGTCCCCAATGTTTAGGTACATTTTGAAAATGTTCTAAGTTGGGTCCTTTCATTAACAATTCGTCCATGCTGATATGAAAAATACTTAACATCATCATAATAATTAAAATAAATAAATAATAAAAAAGTTTTTTTAACTCACCTATGGCAAAGTCGACATTGCCGCCAATGAAAACCACGGCCAGAAACTTAGGAACGGATTAGAAACAAACTTTCAGGGCGTACTTGGAGCTCCAATTTGGAGTGGGTTGAGTTATCTATAATAGCGATCATTTAGCGTTCAAGGTATCAATTAAAATAATGGGGAGTAAGAATTATTTTAACATTTACTTTGCGATAGTAAAACTATTTACAACTCAGTCCTTAAAATAACTTACTCTCCCTTCTCTTAAGTTATTTTGTTATTAAGTTGTTTTTTCATTCTATTAGTACAAAATCCCTATTAATCAGTAACTTTGTTATTTAGATTTTTTTTTTCCATTTTGCACCATAACTATTGGTGGGTTAGTATGTTTGTGTTAGTTTGATTCCATTGTATTGGTTATATAAGCCTCATTTTACTCTTTAAAAAAGTGCATACCATTCATCCAATTTGCTCATAATTTTGCATTTATATTAGTACAAATTGGTATCAGAACCCCATTATGGTCTAAGAATAAAAACTACAGTATTTTATATTTAATGATTTAGTGAGGATGGGTAAGGGTAAGCATTTGTGCAGCCAACTATTCGAGTTTTTTATGGCCATTATGACTATTGGAATATACTTATGGAAAACCTACATAAATCTAAAGGCCAAGGGTATTGGCACCTAATTGAAACTGGTTACAAAGAATTAGAAAAAGGAGTGACATTGTCTGAGGTGAGTAAAAAGAATATGAAGAGTTGATGTAGAAGGATCTCAAAGCTAAGAATTATCGATTCCAAGCTATAGTTAGAACCACTCTTGAGCAAATTTTGGAGAATGCACAACAAAACTAATATAGGATTCTAGAATGAAAAAAAGTGGGAAGGAAATGCAATGGGCATTGAAACATGATTTTGAGATTCTAGAAATGAAATCAACCGAAACTATCACCGAATATGTACTCGTGTTATGAGTGTTGCAAACAAAATGTGGAGCAATGGAGAAAATGATATCACAATTGTTGAAAGATTCTTAAAACTTTAACTGATAAATTCAACTGTGTGGTAGTTTCAATGGAAGAATCTAAAAATATTGATACACTTTCAATTGATGACTACAAAGTTTTCTCATTATAAAGTTTTGCAGAAACAAAGTTGAGGAGCAAGCTCTCAAAGTGACCATTGCTGATCAAAATAGAAATCAAGATCGAGGTTCGAGGATCAGGAGGTTATAGAGGTAGAGGCAGAAGTAGAGGATAGCAACATTTCAATAAAGCCACCATTGAATGATATAAATGTCATAAGCTTGGTCATTTTCAGTATGAATACCCAACACTAGAGGAGGCCAACTATGCTGAATTGAATAAAGAAGAAGAAATGTTGTCTATGTCCTACGTAGATGTGAATCATGCTTGACAGAAGGACATATGGTTTCTTAATTTAGGTTGCTCAAATCATATGAGTGGTAATAAAGTTGCATTCTGTGAGTTAGATGAAGCTCAACAAGATTCAGTAAAATTGGGCAATAATACCAAAATGAGTGTACTTGGAAAAGAAAAGGTGAGATTGTATATGAATGATAATTATCATGTGGTTACTGATGTTTTTTATGTTCCAGAGCTAAATAACAATCTTTTAAGCATTAGACAACTCCAAAAACGAGGTCTTTTGTTGTAATTAAGGCAGGAAAAGGCAATATTTATCACCCAAAATAGAGGATAATTATTGAATTTAAGATGATGACCAATAGAATATTCGTTGTAAAACCGCAATTGCAACTCAAAAAGGAGAAGGGTGCTTTTTTCCACACTGCCTCAACAAATCTAACTCATCTTTGGTATTGTCAATATGGGCACTTAAGCCACAAAGGCTTGATAACACTTTATGCTAAAGATACGATTCGTGGACTTCCACAACTAAGTGCTAAAACTATTATATATAGTGGTTATATGGTTGGAAAACAACATAGAGACCCAATACAAAAAGAAATACATGGAGGGCAACCCAAAAATTATAGTTGATACATGCAAATATTTTTTATCCAATCTCTCCAATGTCAAATAGTAAGAAAAGGTATTTCTTATACTTCATAGATGACTTTACAGGAAAAACTTGCTTATGTTTTTAAGTGAAAAGTCAGAAGAATTCAACGTGGTTAAATACTTTATGAAATCTTTTGGAAAAGAAATTGGCTTGCCAATTTTATGTTTACGAGCAGATAAGGAAAGAGTATTTAACTCATGAGATTTCAGTGAATTTTGTAAGAAACATGGTATTAGAAGACAATTAACTATAGCCTACACTCCTTAGCAGAATGACATAGCAAAACCAAAAAAAGGATCCGTGATGAACCTAGATGCATGTTGTCTAAGAAGATAATGCCAAAAGCATTTTTGCGTGAAGTAGTTGAATAGGAAGTTTATGTGTTAAATAGAAGTCCAACATTAGTACTAAACAACGTTACACCACAAGAAGCATGGAGTGAAGCAAAACCCACTTTGGAGCATTTGAAAATATTTGGGTGCATTGCCCATGTGCACATACGTGATGGAAAATGAGAGAAATTAAGCAATAGAACTTTCCCTGTGTCTTTTTGGACATCAACGATGAATCAAAAGCGTAATGACTCTATAATCCATCCACAAAAAGGATGATAGTATGTTGAGATGTTGTTTTTTTTATGAAGAGAAACAATGAGATTGGAATAAACTCTCAATCCGACAAAGTTTGGTGGACCTTGAATGGCAAGATGGTGAGAGCGATGTCGAGTTGATTGAAGTAATATTCTCAACCATGAAGAATATGAGGACAATACAGATATGGAGAATTGTGATCAACACCCACAATTAACATCTCTCTTCAAATGTTTCATCATCAACAAGTGATGAAGGAAGAATACGATAAGCTCCAACTTACTGACTGATTATGTTACTAGAGAGGGACTTTCAGATGATGACAACATTGGAGCTCACATGACTCAGACTGATGTAGATCCAGTCAATTTTGAGGAAACATTAAAATGTCCTAAATTGAAGTTCGCAATATACGTTGAGATGACCACAGTTGAGAAAAATGACACGTGGAAGCTGGCTGAATTTCCAATAGGTGCAAGAAAAACTGGGGTGAAATGGATTTACAAAACAAAATCCAGTGAACACGAAGAGGTGGATAAATACAAAGCAAGGTTATTGGTTGAGGATTATTCACAACAAGGAGTAGATTACTCTGAAATATATGCTCCAATTTTAAGAATGGATACAGACCGTATGATATTATCTTTTGCAGCACAAATAAGGTGGATGATTTTTTAACTTGATATAAAGTCTGCTTCATAGAAAATTAAATGAAGATGTCTATGTAGAGCAAGCAATAGGTTATGTGCAGAAAGGAAATGAGCATAAAATCTGTAAGCTAAAAAAGACATTGTAGGACCTAAAATAAGCTCCTAGAGCTTGATATAGTAAATTAGAAACACTCTTTGAGGGAGAAGATTTTTTAAGAGGTTACAATGAACGAAATTGTTCATTAAAAACAACTACAAAGGTATACGAGCGATGATGAAGATTCGATGAAGAAATTTAAAGAATCCATGTTAAGTTCATTTGATATGTCAGATCTAGGGAGAATGAGATTTTTTTGGACATTGAAGTTTTGCAGAATAGAAATGGTATATATATGTGTGTTAAAGAAAATATGCCTAACATGTTTTTAAAATATTTGGAATGAAAAATAACAGTGATGTGTGTAGTCCCATTATACCAAGTTCTCAGTTATACAACGATGAATGAGGAGATCTAGCTCATGAAACATATTTTAAGAAAATAGTTGGAAGTCTCATGTATCTAACTACTACTAGGCTAGACATATGTTGATTGTCAGCTTAATGAGTCGTTTTATGTCGAAGCCTATAAAATTACACTTATAAGTAGCTAAAAGAGCACTTTGATACTTGAAAGGGATCAATATTTTTGGGATATTTTATGCACAAGGTAAAGGTAAAGAACTTCTTACGTTCACTGATTCTAATCATGTTCGGGACATTAAAGATAGAAAAAATACATCTGGATATTAACCAATAAGGCTGAATTTGTAGCTGCAACAACAGTGCTTGCCAAGTTGTGTAGATGTGTGACAATAGCTCTGCAATTAAACTCTCCAAAAATTCAGTACTACAACTATTGGTGGGTCTGATGAGTTAGTATTTTTCTATTAGACTTCCTATGGCAACCAACTCTGATGATCACCTTTGGCGAGAACCTCCCACCACTAGGATAGAAGGTCATATCAATTATCGTGAGCTAAGCTCGAGTAGTTTGATATTATTAGAAACACTATAAGTATATAGAAAATCAAATAAACTTATTTATGAATACACTTTTGAGACCAACTTGTGTAACATTTTTAAACATGTGAACCGAATGGAAACTCAATCAAAAAATCTGTGCTTGACCAAATATGATATTTAAAGTTCCCATACTAGTATAATAAAAAAAATGTAGTAGAGAAAATGTAAACTTAGAATAAAATAACATACACCCCAAACATAGGCTAGTATAAAGATACTTTAGTTTGCACCCCAATTATAGAATATTATAATATGAACTTTATTATAACTCACATACTAATCCACAAACAATAATGTAACACCCCAAATAGCCACTAAACCTTAGTGACTAAAAGTGTAACTTTTTCAAATATATTTGGAACATAAATTTAAATTTACCCTAATCCTAGTAACTTTAGCCTTGGAGTGATTTATGGATGATTTAAATGAAATTATGGTAGTGAGGTTTTTTATCTATTATTATTTATTTACTACTTTAGGCCAAGTAGGGAATGGTTTTTCATCAAGCTAATTTATGAATTCAAATAAATTCTTTTGGAGTCAAAGAACACTTTTCTTTTGTTTGTTTTTTGCGTAAATTAATTGAATAAGAGAGGGATGGACGAAGGGTTACCTAACATGTAATGAATTGACTTAACAAAAGATATGGAGTTAATGTTTTCCTTACACTGTTGTTTCATTCAATGATTTACTCTTTTTGTTTCGGTTGCCAATTGGCATGAAAAATACTGAATTGATCAATATTTATGAAATTAATATTAAGTTATACCAATTTTAATGGTAAGCTTCCACTTTCATTCAATTCGATTGTTCAGATCTTTAGATTTACATTATTGTTGCAATTTCTATCCTTTGTTTTGTTAAAAGGCATTTTAGACCAAATGGATATATTCAAAGCCAAAGAGAATTGAAAGACTAGGAACAATGAGCCAATGGAGGAAGAGAATTGATTATTGGGTCTTAGCCTTAGGCCCAAAGCGACCTCGACCATATTGAGGTCAAAGAGCCCAACTTGTCTTACAGGCATGTCCAACACCCCTACGATCCAATAGGTTTGCAATGCGATCGATTTGATTTATCTAATAACCCGATCCTAATAAAAAGGAAGGGACTTGGGTAAAAAACTATGAATATAATATTATAATATTCTTAGAGAGGTAATTTAAATCTCACTCTCAAACTCTCAACTTTCATGGTCTTTCACTCTATGTTTTAACTAACTTTAGGTCACTATAAAAAATTCATACGAATAAAAAAGTTGAACATTGAAATTATTGCTTGAAAAAGTGTTAGGTTGACTTATCACACGAATTATGGATGTTAAACGGAAAGCACAGACAACTGAACAACAAGATACCAACACAAGTAAGTATATAAAGACACACAGAAGGTAGTAACTCAATTCGGTGAAATCTACCTACGTTTGAGGGTAGTGTGCCCGGGAAAGACAATTCACTAATATTAATAAGTTAAGCAATTTATAACGTAGTACTTATCTGTAATACATGTTGGATTTTATGTTCTAAAATTCATAAATAGTAAATGTTATTAATTGACGTCATCAATAAAGAGTTATGGATGTTAAATCAATAAATGTTATTATTTGTATTATTTTCTATTTTGTCTAAATAACCCTAGATCCAATAAACTAACATCTAAGGCTGCCTTATGAGTATTGAACTGTATATGGAGACATACAGGGATTAATGTTCACGATACAGCCTAAAGAGTCTATAGTATAAGGATAAAGTTGGGTACCTTATCCTGGTAACACTATGATACGACCCACTTTGTATTTGATACAAACGTAATGATCCAACGCATTCGTGTATGTGACACGCGAGTGGGGGTATCCTATACAATGAGTTTACATAAGACTAAACCGTGAAATAATAACCATAAGATGTAACACCATTGACTAGTTAGGTTTCTGTTTCAATAAGATGACCTAGGCGACTTAGTCTTAATCCTGAGTAGTTCACAAGGAATTGGCCTTTGATTTGCATCAGTCAGATTGCCCAGTTCGTTCACCCAATATGCCTACCATTTTGGGGACGGGACCGAGTGTGGAGCTAGGAATATAAAAATATAAGATGGAATTCACTCTTTCTCTCCTTGAGGGTAAGTAGATGAGTGTTCCCTTAAGTGGTGTCTTCGAGACTTGAATAAATGGTCCTACCCTCTCATTGACCCAAGATGGGTTTCTATTTATTGGTTGGACCATAAAAAGGTTGTTCATTAAAGAAGCACTAGTACATAATGAGCCAGAGGTAACTCAGGGTAAAATGGTAATTTGACGCAGTTGGAGTTACAAACACTCCTGAAGGACTAATTTGCTGATATTGGTCTGTACTCATGGACATAGAAATATATCTATAGTGAGAAGAGTGTAGTTGTGAGTTTTTAGTAGTGTATCCACAGTTAACAAGCATTGATTAACTTAGTTAATGAGTTTAACTAATTAATTTATATCGTTGGAGCTTAGAACGATATGAATATGCCCCCGAGTGGGAAGATGATATTCAAGACGGAACTATAAGACCCTATTCATTTCTGAAGCTTGGGTTGTTCCGAATCCTATGTTACAACCCTCCGTAGGGATTGTCGTGGTTAACGACTGGCTACTACCGCCTAAAAATGACAGTAGATGCAACATATGAATCCCACGGTTTAAACTAATGGAGAAGATCGTAGGATAATGTTGACACATTTCCTTCACCCACTTACTATGAACTACTTCCCCCATTCACCTTGTTATTGACCCATGCAAACATTTTCCTAATGGAGTAGTCGCGGTAAAAGCGATACGAAGCCGAGCATGGATTTCACGGTGTGAACTCCTGAGGACGTCAGAACTAATAACTATATATCGAATATATTGTTAATATCTCACTGAAGTGTTCTAAATGTTTGGGTATTTATTTACTTAGGTTTAAAACGACTAACTTTAAACAACCTAAGTCTATGTAATTTTTATCCAAATATAATGTTTATATTTGGATTTTTGCCTACGATGTCTAAGTGTTTAAACCAGTTTTAAACCTCACACCACTCAAGCAAGCTCATAAAATCAGTTAACAATGCTCAACACTTCGGTTATAACCCCCAGGTAAGAGGTGTTACGTAAACCGTCAACTTAAGTACCCCCAGTCTTAGACAGGTTTATGAACCGATCTGAGTTTGTAACTAAATTTTATAAGGTAAAAATCTATTTTAACTGTTTAAAAAAAGTTGTTAACCTAAGTGAGTATGATGTTTATCTTTGTTATGGAGTTTAAAGTCTAATTTCATTTTATAACAAACTTATAAAATAAACATGCTTTACAAAACCATAACATGCTTCAAAGGTATTCAAAATGAATATAACAGTTACATCAATTTTTAACAAACACTAAAACATGCATAATATATATTATAACTAATTATAACATACAATAATGCATGTAACATGTTTAACTATGATGGGATTTTAAATCTAAGATGGCATACTTAATGCATAAACATGTTTAATTTAAGAATAATACACATCATATGCATAAAATAATTAAATAAAACTAATATGGTTCAACTTTGGCATTCTAAACAAAAAAATATTAAATTATTACAAAGTTGTATAAAAAAACAACTTCAAATTGGGAAGAACCACTCGAACCGACCCGAACTGGACCGATCACTCATTTCTGATACATCACTTTGTTAAGGTGTACCAAGTACTGAGAGTTGGAATTGTATTCCATGTTCTATCAAATAGTTCTGAAATTCTAAATACATGTACTTTCCACCTCGATCAGATCGAATTGTTTTACTTTTTTTTTTTTCTAATAGGTTTTCAACTTCAGCCTTATACACTTTGAACTTTTCAAAAAACTCAGGCGTATGTTCCATTAGGTATAAGTAACCATACCTTGAATAATCATCTATAAAAGAGTTGAAGTAATCCCACCCACCTCTCGCCTTTATATTCATCGAACTACAAAGATCCAAATGTATGAGCTCTAAAGGTTCTTTGGCTCTATAACATTTTCCACTAAAAAGTATTTTAGTCATTTTCCTTCGAGTCAGGATTCACATGATGGTAATTAATCATCTTCTAACTTGCTTAGAAGTCTATGCTTTACCAATATCCCGATCCTGTCAAGATTTATGTGACCTAATCTCAAATGCCAAAGGTACGTATCATTGTTACTTGGAGAAATTCTTCGGCTTTTAGTTTGAGTATTAGCAGTTTTAAACACCTCATAATTTAAAAGTGCTTTTGATTTAGTTGGTCTTAGCACATATAAGTTGTTTTCTAGTTTAACTGAACAAATAATCACACCATTTTTCATAATGAATGCTTCATTTGAATTAAAAGAAATTAAGTATGATTGTTCAATTAAACAAAAAATAAAAACAAGGTTCCTCTTCATCTTGGGAACAATGTATATGTTTTCTAAGAACAAAAATCTATTTCCAAATGACAACTTAGCAGCTCCCATTGCACGAGCTAAAATGGCATCTCTCATTCCAACCTTTGGCATCATTTCACCCTCTTCTAGCTGTTGGAAGGAACTAATTCCCTATAAAGAAGAACAGATGTGATTAGTGACTCCTAAATCAAGTATCACGACATCATGATCATTTTCCACTAAACAAGTTTCTAGGATTAGTAAATCATATTTACCTTCATTTTCTTTCTTTCTCTCAGCAAGGTACTTGGGACAATTGCATTTTCAGTGACCATCCACATTACAATGGAAGCATTTTCTCTTGTCAACCTTAGATTTACCCTTGCCTTTGCTAGCAGCAGGAGTCTTCCCCTTCCGTCATTTCTTTTTCTAGATCCTTTTAGTACTAGAAGTTGAAAGAATGGACTTAATTCCAGAGGATGAACCCTTATAGAATTTTTTGGAACAGGCAACATTTACCTTTCCTTCTTCCGGTCCCCTACCTTTTATGAGGGACTGAAAAGTCTGTAACTCAGTCAGAAGGGTAGTCAGATTGTACTATATTTTGTTCATAACCGCATAGCTTCGGAATTGAAGAAAAATTTTTGGAATAGATTTCAAACGAAAAGACATTTGACTCTGCTCGTCTATGATTGCACCATCCTATTCAGTGACATTCAAGTGGACCATCAGGTCAAGAACATGTTCTCTCACTGATTGGCACTCTTTTATACACATATTGTAAATGTACATAAGGGCCTCTTGCCGGATCTGAGCGAACGGTTGTCCAAACATCCCCTAAAGGGACTCCATGATTTGACGTGTAGTCATCATGGCCTCATGCTTCTTGGTAAGAACGTTAGAAAAACTTGCCAAGATGTAGACTCGGGCCTTATCATTAGCATTCGTCGAACGATCATAAGCATCCTTCAATGCTTGAGATGCATTTCGAGCAGGGACTAAAGGACATTCCTCCGTCAAGACAAACCACAGATCATCAACAACCAAAATCGTATTCAAATTAGATTTTCACGTCGCATAGTTTTCACTGTTTAATTTCTCATTTTTAAGCAAAGATATGATTGTGGAAGATATGTTGAAACATATAATAATCAATTGACCTTATTAATTATCTTTGTCATAACCCATAGTTAATTATCCAATCAATTTAGAAAAAACACATGTAATCCTAGAATCCTAATTAAACTACTGATTTTAGTTTTTGCAATAATACTTCAGAGGTTTAGAGAAACAACCACCACCAAAGGATGATTAGCTACTCTTCCCTCGAATTGAGACTATCTCAACCAATAATTACTACAAGAATAACTCTTGTTCCTATAGTTTCTAGCTATCGTTGTTTCGGTCAAGGATTCATTAACTAACTTAGTTTATACCGTAAGTCTGGTCGTCCCATTTTCGGATTCTAGAGGTACGCTTCAACAGGCTACCTAAGGGAAGACAACTGTTGAAGATTAACCTAAGAAACCTTATCCATTATTGGAGTTTGTATTGTTTTGACCCATATGATCAGACCCTTCGAAGGGATGGTCACTCCAGGACGATACGTACGCGGACCATAGGAATATCACGGTGTAACCTAATGGAGGAGACCGCGGGATATGTTGACATCCATCCCTCTCCCACTTATTATGAATGCTTTAACCATTCACCTTGTTTTGACCCATGCAAACACTTTCAGAAGGGAGGTCGTGCCCAGGATAGCACCAAGCCGAACATGAATCTCATGGTGTGAATTCTAGGGTACGTGAAAGTTGAAATTTGATATATCATTCATATATACCAACTTCCTCCCACAAAAGTATTCCAATATTTTATTAAGATTTTATAATACTTAGCTAAAACCCGACTAATGAATATTAAGTCCTTTAAAATTTCTCAATATAACATTTATATTGAATAATTAACAATACTTGATTTCATTTATTAAACTTTTTTAATGAAATCAATCAACTATTCCATGCTTATAAAATATTTTTCCAATTCACCTTCTAGGTTGGTTCCCAGGTGGAGGCGTACCATTTTCGTCAGCTTAAATACCCCTTCCTATACAGAACCTTCGTTAGACAAGGTTCACGTATGGGCAATTATTTTATAAACTTAATCGTTTATTGAAATTCATTTTAATTCTATTAAAAAAAATTTAAAGATTAACCTATTTCTAATCCCATTAAAAATAACATAAGTCAATTTGAAACAATTTAAAATAATTTAGACCTATGTTTGCATGTAATCTAGATTATAGATTTTAATCTATTTTATTAATACTATAACTCTTTATAAATTGATGAATTATTAAAAACTATAAAGCATCAAGCATTCATATACATCATTCCACTATTTATTACAACAATTTTAATATAAAGTATGATGTATGGAAATGCTTAGGTGAATCATACATCACTAACGTAACATTTATATTATGATGCATGAACATGCTAATTCGATCATGCATCTATAAATATAACCCTTCGTATTTAATTATGATGCATGTACATATTTGTCCTAAGGTGGTTATTTTTGAGTCTATATGACATATAATATGTAATATGACTGATTTTGGTACCCTAAAGCAAAAAGTAGAGGTGGAAGTTTCATTTGCATTATAGTTGCACTAATTGAGAAGCCCATTAAGCATTATCCAAATTGTAATATTAATTGCCCTGGGCTTTTAGTTTTCCACAGTGAAGTTTCCAAACTTTTCCCAATGGAGGAGGCTGTTGAGATGAGAGATGTGTTACAAGGGATTTTACCATAAAAATTCCATTAGTTTCTAGCTCCCAACTTTGTTTATCAACATTTTGCATGATTGTTTTTGCTGCAATCAGGCCGATTAGGATTTGAAAATCAGCACATTCTTCCTCCTTAAGTAGCCTTCTAAAATTAATGCATAAAGGCGAGTGAGGAGTCCCAAAATTAAAAAACAACACCATTTGGATTCAAGGAGATTCTATAAATTTAAAACATACATCCAATGCATAATTAAATTAAATAGCAGAAATTTGACTAATTTTGGTACAATAAAGCAAAAATTAATTGGTAAATTAATATAACTATTATATTAATTTAATTAATTAATAAAAAATGACAAGGAATTAGGTCAAATATTGCAGCAGCCGATGGTTCCCCGCGTATGCCACCTTGAGTCCATCAAAACTCAGAGCATTGCATCTCTACAACTACTGCTCAACGCCTCTGCCTTTTAGCGTTGCAACGTTGCGATAGCAGCGTCGCGACGCTGATCGACAAAACACTCATGTTCTACATGATTTCTTCTTCGAACTCGCCTCGAACACCTCTGTTTCTTCCTGATCTCTTCAGCAACCATTGTTCTATCAATCACCATGGACTTACAGACTTGAAGCAAGAATTAAATTGCCAAAAAATACAATGGGCTCTTACAATTTAATCAAATTAAAAAGGAATCTAGGACCAACATTTAAACATCCAATTTTGCAAACCAACATTCAAACATTCATAATAAAAAATATTAAAATCACCTCTAAATGATTTTGTTTCGAAAAATACGAAGAATGAAGATGCAAGGAATTGACTCTGACACAAATGTTAAGGTGGTGATCGATTCTCGCAGCGAATGCATTTTGTTAGACTGTCTTGCATCTCGCAAATCGATTTTACATTAAACAAAATCATTATACTAAACAGAATGTATAAACATGTGAATTAGCATGCGTTAGGGAAAAGATTAAAATGATTCTTACCTTTGTAGATTCCCTAATGTCACAAAGAAGCCTTTTTAAGGTTCCAACGAACGAATCTCGAAACGATCATGATCACGAGCAACTCCTTGAGCGATCTCGAACACTACCATGAGAGTAACCTCGTTATTCTCTTAGGATTCCAATAGAGGATAGGTGGTATCCAACTATTTGGAGAGGGAGAGGAGAATAGGGTTTTGGAGAGTAGAGCGACTCAGAGAAAATTCTAACAATAACATTAGGGTGTTGTGTATTGTCAGAGTTTCTCTGCAATGAAACTGTATGAGAATGTGTGTTTGCAAAGGACCAAATGGAGGTCTTTATATAGAGATAGGCCAATCCCCCTTTCCTAATATATTTTCCTTTTTTATAATTAATTAAATAATATTTATTTAATTAATTAGCTCATTTAATTAAATAATACTTATTTAATTAATTAGCCCAATTAAATAACACTTATTTAATTTTAATTTGCACAATAATTAAATAACTATATTTAATTATCATATACATCCTATGTATATGTGCAAAACCCTTCTTTTAATTAATTCTTTGTGAATCTGAATTAATTAATTTAAATCTTATTCAAATATTACTTTCCAATTTAATTATAAATCATATCCATAATTAATTATATATTAACCACATTAATATATAATTTTCTCAAATTAATTTGAACAATTCAAATTATCCCTCTTAAGAATCCTCTAGTAAGCTAACGAGGGGACTTGGTGGACCTATAGATCAAAAGCTCCAACAATATGAGATTAATTGGCTAAATTCATTAACAAAATTAATCAATATTTGTTAACTGTGGGTACACTTCACTAAAGACCCACAGCTACATTTTTCTCACTACGAATATATTTCTGTGTCTACAGATATAGACCAATACCAACAAGTTACTCCTTCACGATAGTTCGTAACTTCAACTGGGTCAAATTATCGTTTTACCATTTACCTCTAACTTCTTAAGTACCGGTGTTTCTCTAATGAACAACCCGTTTCTGGTCCAACCAATAAACAAAAACCTCTCTCAGGCCAACAAGAGAGTAGGGCCCTTTGTTCAAGTCTCGGAGACACTACTTAAGGGAACACTCATCTACTTACCCTTAAGGTAGAAAGGAGTGAATTCTATCTTCTATTATTATGTTCTTAACTCTCCACTCGGTCTTGTCCCTAAAATGGTAGGTTTATTGGGTCGGCGAACTGACCACCCTTACCCATACAAATCAAAGGAAAATCCCTCGTGAACAGGAGTTCATAATATACTCAAGATTAAGACTAAGTTGCCTAGGTCATCCTATTAAAATAGAAACCTAACTAGTCAACAATGTTATATCTAATGTTTACTATTTCGTGATTCAATCTTATGAAAACTCATTGTATAGGATACCCTCACTCGCGTGTCACCTACACCAACATGTTGAATCGCTATGTTTGTATGAAATACAAAGTGAGTCGTATTCAAGATAAGGTACCCAGTCGTATCCCTATACTATGGACCCTTTAGGATGTCTCTTGAACATTGATCCCTGTATGTCTCACATACAATTCAAGAATCATAAGATAGCCTTGGATGTTAGTTTATTAGATTAGGGTTATTAAGAGAAAATAAACAATAGTACAAACAAAAATATTTATTGATTACACATCCATAACTCTTTATTTATGGCCATCAATTAATAACATTTACTATCTACATGTTTTAGAGCATAAAACCCAACAGTATGTAGATAATATCCTACTCATTGGGAATAATGTAGGTTTACTGACTAAAATTAAAACTTGGCTAGCGACCTAATTCCAAATGAAAGATTTGACAGAGGTGTAGCTTGCTCTGAGCATTCAGATCTTTAGAGATCGAAAGAACAAAATGCTAGCCCAGTCTCAATCATCGTACATTGTAAGAGAAGCTTGCTCCCTTTCAAGCATGGAGTTATTTTATCTAAGGAACAGTGACCTAAGACACCTCAAAAAGTTGAGGAAATGAGACGAATCCCCTATGCATGAACTATTTGTAGCCTAATGTATGCAATATTATGTACTAGACCTGACATCTACTATCCAGTGAGGATAGTTAATAGATATCATTCTAATCCAGGATTTGATCATTGGAGTGTCGTTAAAAATATCCTCAAGTATCTTCGGGGAACGAGGGACTACATGATCATGCATGGTTCTAATGATTTGATCCTTACATGATATGTGGACTTTGATTTCTAGACTGATAAGGATTTTAAGAAATCCACATCAGGATTAGTGTTCACTCTTAACAGAGGGGCAGTAGTCTAGAGGAGCACCAAGCAAGGGTAAATTGCTGACTCCACTATGGAGGCTAAGTATGCAGCAACTTGTGAAGCTACTAAGGAAACTATATGGCTCATGAAATTCCTGACTGATTTGGATGGTTCCAAACATGTCAAAGCCTATCACCCTTTATTGTGATAATAGTGATGCTGTGGATAATTTTTGAGAGCTTAAGAGTCACAAACGCGGGAAGCATATAGACGAAAGTATCATCTCATTCGAGAGATTTTGCATTGAAGGGAACTGATCATCATGCAAATAACTTTGGCACACAATGTCATTGATCCATTTACAAAAGACTTCATGGCTAAGGTGTTTGAGGGTTACCTGTAGAGTATGGGTCTACGAGACATGCCACATCTAGTCTAGGACAAGTGGAAGATTTTGTACTGGGCGATGCCCTAGTTTCTTGTTTTGTGTACTTTTGTATTAGTATGACTTTTATGATGTACACCCCACTAACTTTAGGACAAGTGGGAGATTTTTGGGGTTGATGCCTTAAATCTCGTGGATCTTGTAGTTTATAATTGAAAAATACAAATAATATATTATTTAATAAAATATGAGGTATTTTATTCGACATTTAGTAGCATTAACCCATAAAACCAATAAACTAACATCAGTTATCTTATGTAGCTTAAATATGTATGTAGAAACATACAGGTGGATCATGTTTAAGTGATAACCTAAATGGTCCGTAATAAATGGATAAGGTTAGGTATTTTATCCTTGTGATACTACGAATACGTTCCGCTTTATAGATGTGTTGGGGATGATGGCCTAAAGTCTCATGTCCTGTAGTTTGTAAACAGTTTGTACGAATGCTTGTGATGTATAATATATGATATTTACTTCACACCAAACCTAAAATCCCTAGTTATCTGAATGTAACTTAAGCATGTATGTGGTGACATACAAGTGGATCATGTCTTAAGTGATAACCAAAATGGTCTGTAGTATATGGATATAGCAGGGAAAGCTTATCCTAGTAACACTACGGATACGGCCCGCTTTGTGGAATGGTCACAAGTGTTGTGACTTGTCACAGATGGTCTGATCCTGATTTTAATTGACGTTTTCCCTTACGTCTTCAAGCTTTGTTTGTATTCAAATTAGGGTTTTTAAATGCATAATCCACACCAACGCGTCTAAATACATTGCCCAAAAGCTTGCTTGGTCGTTCAATGCATAGGCGAGGTGTGGGCGTGACGTTCAAATCGGACAAAGCAAGGCTAACGCATAGGCACTCTCGCTCTTTCCGCTCACGGCAATGTCGCTCTCTCCAGCTTACTCGCTGGTCTTTCTCTCTCCAATCTCACTCTTTGTCTCGCTCAAAATCTTGCTCTCAAGGATCTCGCTCTCAAGGATCTCGTTGATCTCACTCTCAACGATCTCGCTCTTAGCTACTACGAACATTGTTTGTCTCCGTGCAATTTCTACACGATTGTGCCACTAGTCACTTGCCTTCCAGTGCTTTGTGCACAACATGCATTTCACATAAATTTTCCATACTTAGCCAATTTTTCCCAAATTTCCCAAACTCAATGTCCATATTTTTCTTTTCAAATCCCCATTCTTTCTTCACCATTCCACACTAACTTTCTCATCAACATACTTATTATACAAATTTCATTACAATTTTACCAATTAAAGCTCGGCTTAATTTATTCAAAGAAAATCTACTTAACACTTAGAAATTTCCTTCCCCTTAACTTAGGATTTAACTTTCACTTAGTTAATTCCTTTTATCACTTGCTTAAGTAAGGAAAATAGAAATCAGGGTTTCACATTTACTTCCCTCTTAAGAAAATTTCGTCCTTGAAATTTACTCGAACTAACTCTGGTTTAAGGTTTCACAACAACCACTGTTGTAACCTCCTATAACCTTGTCTATTACCACGCTTCCACTGCGCTACTCTGATATCAATTCCTTAGTTTATCCAATGATACCTCACCTAGCTATCTCTAAGCTAGATGTTGAACCAAACTATCTACCACATAACAATTCTATCTCAAACTTTAAATGAGAATAACTCAAATTCATACTTACCTTCCTTGGTAGATCTTTAGGTATGCATATTCTACCTTCTTTTAATAGCACTTTATCAGCTCTTAGTTGATAATCCGTCCTCAGTCCTTTATCCACTTCTTCAGCTAACTTCTTCAGATCAGAATCCTTTAATTGCTCACGTAGAATATTTTTTACAAGAGTAGGACGCACTTGAAGTAAGCTAGTAATCCTCCTTTTCGACCGATTGATAATGCTGCCCTAGCATTATACAACTCATGGATCAATCTACCCTTCACTGAATTAATACTAGCTCTAGCTGATCTAGTTTTTCGACTTAAGGCATCAACTACCACATTTGCTTTACCTGGGTGATAGTCAATTGTACAGTCATAATCTTTAATCAATTCAAGCCATCTTCTCTGTCTTAGGTTTAGTTCCTTTTGATCAAAGATATGCTTTAGACTCTTATGGTCTGTAAATATATGACACCAAACAGGTAATGTCTCCATAATTTTAGAGCTAACACAACTACTGCTAACTCTAAATCGTGTGTAGGGTAGTTACATTCATGCTTCTTTAACTGTCGCGAAGCGTAGGCTACTACTTTTCCTTCCTGCATCAGCACACATCCTAACCCTTGTCGGGATGCATCACAATAGACTTCAAAACCCTTACCTGGTGTAGGTAGAGTTAATACTGGTGCTGATACTAACCTTTGTTTCAGCACTTGGAAACTATGCTCGCATTCTGGCGACCATTCAAACTTCGCATCTTTTCTGGTCAGGTTTGTCAATGGAAGGGCTATCTTAGAGAAACCCTCCACGAATCTCCTATAATAACCTGCTAAACCCAGAAAACTGCGTACTTCGGTTACATTCAGGGGTCGTTCCCAATTAACTACTGCTTCTATCTTTTGGGAATCAACACTAACTCCGTCAGCTGAAACTATATGCCCAAGAAATATGACTTGATTTAACCAAAAATCACACTTACTAAATTTGGAATATAACTTCTTTTCTCTTAAAGTTTGTAATACCATCCTTAGATGTTCTTTGTGTTTTTCCGCACTACTAGAATACACTAGTATGTAATCTATGAATACTATCACAAACTGATCAGATAAGAATGGAATATCCTATTCATCAAGTCCATAAATACTGCAGGAGCATTTGTCAATCCAAACGGCATTACTAGGAACTCAAAATGTCCATATCTAGTTCTGAATGCAGTTTTAGGAACATCTGTGTCTTTCACCTTCAACTGGTGATAGCCTGACCTCAAATCTATCTTAGAGAACACCATTGCTCCCTTTAACTGATCGAATAGATCATCTATACGAGGCAATGGGTACTTATTCTTAATGGTCACTTTATTCAACTGTCTATAGTCTATGCATAATCTAAGAGTACCGTCTTTCTTCTTAACAAACAAGACTGGCGCTCCCCAAGGTGATACACTGGGTTGAATGTACCCCTTATCCACAAGTTCCTGTAATTGAACTTTTAACTCTTTCAACTCCGTTGGGGCCATCCTATATGGTGCTTGGGATATAGGTGCAGTACCAGGAATTAACTCAATAGTAAATTCCACTTCCCTATCAGGCGGTAAGCCTAGTAATTCTTCAGGGAACACATCTAAGAATTCTTGTACTACAGTACATCCTCAGGTTTTAGTTTCTTATCTTGGGAAACTACTACAGATGCTAAATAGGCTTCACATCCTTTACTCAACAGTTTTCTAGCTTTTACCGCTGATATTAAACTTCCTGGGAGTATTCTTTTACTTCCTACCAGAGTTATTTCTTTTTCACCGGGTTTCCTAAACACTATTTCTCTTCTAAAGCAATCCATAGTGGAATAGTGTTTACTTAAGAAATCCATACCTAAGATAACATCAAACTTCTAGTAATTCTAATGGAATCAAGTCGACCCAAAAACTTTGGTTTCCAAGAATTACTTCACAATTCCTATAATACTCATGTACCACTAGAGTATCTCCTATAGGCGTAGAGATAAATAATTCCTCATCCATACGTTCAGGTATTTTATCTATATGTAATGCACACATACTAGATATGAATGAGTGTGTAGCACCAGGATCAAATAATGCATAAGCGGATTGATTACATAAAGTTATCGTACCAGTTACGACATTTGGAGCTTCTTCCGCTTCCTGGTGTATTATAGCGTACATTCTACCCTGCTGCTACTGCAGTTGCTGTTGGGGTCGTCCAGCTACCCCTTTCTGTTTAGCTACATCGGATCCCTCACCTCTAGTTCCGGTCGTTCTAGGTTGGTTTACAGTCTGGGTAACTCCTCTTTGCTTATTCTGTGCTCCATGACCTAGCTGAGGACAATCTCTTTTGAAATGCCCAGCTTGTCCGCACTGGAAACACACATTCCTATTACTATAGCAAACCCCTGTATGAGGTTTACCACAGTTTACACATAGCGGTTTCCTCCCCATACTAGCCACCGACTCACTAGCACGACCTGATACTAATCAACCACTTTGTTTAGCTACAAGTCTGGACTTCTTTCGACTCAAACTTTGTTGGCTCATGCCCCCAAAACACCTTATCCTCGACTGTCCAGAGAATGAGGATCTAAATTTTTTTTACTTCTTGTTTCTTCAGGCACTCTAAACTATCCTTCTCCTGGTTGAAGTTCATCCTCCTTCGCTACACTCAGCTCTACTCGGATAGCGGTCTCAACTAATTGAGTGAAATTCACCCAATTACATGTAGAGGTAACAGGTGTATATATTTTTCTTCTTAGGCCACTCTCAAATCTTCTACACCTTTCCTTCTCTTCCGCGATGATCGGAAGGGCATACTGAGATAACTCACTAAATTTTTGCTCATACTCAACAACCGTCATCACTCCCTGAGTTAGCCTAAGGAATTCCTCCCTCTTCACATCTCTAAAAGAACAAGGGTAGTATTTATCCTCAAATACTTGTCTAAACTCAGACTAAGTCATAGTTTCTGAATTATTCCTTTTAACCTCTACCACTTTCCACCACTTCTCAGCCCCTTTTTGCAGTAAGAATGCCACTAACTCGACGTTACGGTCCTCAGGGCATCTCATAACTTTAAAACACTTCTCAATCAAATCCAACAAGATTTCAGCATCTAATGGATCTGTGGTTCCATCGAACGTCGTGGCTTCTAAAGCTTTCAACCTCTCGAGCCGAACTTCTTTTCTAGATTGTTTTGAATCGATCCTACACTCGTCGCTAATATTTGAGTGATTCTATCGAATACTCAATCCTCCATCTGGGGTTCTACATCAACCTTTGGTGTACTAGACTCGTTTTCAGAAGTTGCTTCTTGTTCTACTAAGTCTCTAACTCTTTTCCCCTTCGGATCTGGGTCTGACGAGACCTCAGGACCTCCATGGTAGGGTCAATATTCCTCTTCTCAGTCTGCTTGCTCGGTCTGCCTCTTTTCCTCAGCATCTTTGCCTAGTTATTAAGTACACATGTTAGGGACATATCTATGGGACTTTAATCTAATGCATGAACTCTTTCTTTCACCCAAAGCCATATGCTTTAATACTAAACTAGCTCAAACCTTTCCCAAGCTTACGTATAACCCATAATTTAATACCAAGCTAGTATCAATTTAGACTTTACACTCAACCTTTTCCAAGTTTTACGTAAACCTTTGCTTACCAAACTGGTACAACTAACTCTTTAACCTTCCCAGAAACTTATATTGGATATCAAGCTGGTATAAACTAATTCCTCAATTGTCCCAAAAATTTATGCTCTGATACCAAACTGTCACACCCCACTCCGGACCACCTTCTTGGTCCTAGAGAAAGACGTGACTGCAGCAGTTATCAACCCTTGGGCTGACACTTACTGCCTAATAACTCTTGCGGAATAACTTCAATACCAAATACAAATTATATGTAATGGGATGGTTGTAGGCCCACAATTTATTAACTTAGAAACTTAATATGTTTAGAGTATTTACAACATTAGATTTACATGTCCCAAAACCCACAAACCCTAGTCCCTATATGAATAATAGCAACATGTGTACAATATTAACAGTAACCACCTAGCAAACGGTTACAATTCTTTTGTTCCTTTAGTGGCAGAGCAGATACTGAGCTGTCTTCAGAGGATTTGACAGTTTTCTCCCTGTCCCAAAATAAACAAAGCCCGCACACTCCTGTTATTCTCACCCTACTCTAAGGAGAATACAGAATATTACCTCTTGGTGGTGACCATCTTGGATTGTTGTTTTTGGTTCGAGGAGATTTGAAGAGTTCGTGATCGGTGGGAGAAGGAATTCGTGAAGACTTATTTAGCTTCAAGAGTAAGTATTCTAATTCCTTATCCTTCTCTATTGAATCTAAATGGCATGCTGCAAAATTTTGTAAAACGCATCATTTGTGTTTATACTTCTGTGAAATTAAAATTGGGATACGATCAACACTTTCGCATCGGACCTTACAGTCCTTTACAATTATCTCCTAAGACGAATGACCAACATGTACTGAACACTTTAAACACATGACTCAATAAACACTATAGTCTCTGTAATAGTAGTATTTATTAAAATTTTAGAATATGGTTTCCTCATACACTATACAAATGTCACACACAATGTTCTAGCAAAGTTAGAAACAACCAAAAAGCAAGAAAGAGTAAATCAATATTCAACACACAGGAGTTGGTAACCTAGTTTGGTGATACACCACCTTCATTTATGGGGCAGAGTACCCTAGAAAGATAGCCCACTAATTTATAAAAGTCAAGAGATTACAACGTGATACTTATATCCAAATAGAGAAGATTACAGTGGCACACAAAAAGCTCAACTTAGCTAATCATCTATGCTCCCTCTAGATGTAAGACTCTCACTTGAACTTAGGCTCCCTCTTGAAGGGATCGAATCCCAAGCGGAAACGTGTGATGGTCTTGCAATTTTGTTTTCGATTTTACATAAACAAAATATGGTATAAAAATAATAACATAATGGATAAACAATCAAGATTAGCGTGCATTTAAGATAAGAAAAGAGGGAAGAGCTAAACCTTACCTTTTTAAATTGCCAAATTCTTTACGATTCCCTCTTTATCTTCTCTGGAATGTCTCTCCACTGATCAAGGGACACCAACGTAAGTGAAACCTTATTATTCTCTAGAATCCCAAGAATTAGATGTGTGGTCTTCAAGACTTGGAAGAGGAAGAATAAGTAGTAGAGAAAAGAAGAGAGATTTTGAGAGAAGTAATAGGAGACTAGGATTCAGAATTCCCAATTCAACTGTGTCACAATCATGGGCCATAAAGACTTATTTATAGAGATGAGGGGTGACTCCTTTCTCCTAGTCATTCATATTCCTACTCTAGTTCTAATTTAATTAGATAACTTTTATTTAATTAATTAGTCCAATAATTAAATAACCATATATATTAAATTCAATTTAATATATATAATAAATAAATAAATAAATAAATAAACATCACATGTTTATTTATCTCTACTAAAAATTTAATTAATTAATTAACTATTAACTAATCAATTAAATGACTTTATTAAATCACATTTAATATAGAATTAACCAACATATAATTATCACATATTTATATGTATACATCTCTTTAATATTTGAATCTTATTCAAATATTTTTCTCTCTTAATTATAGATCACATCTATAATTAATCATATAATATTAATCTCATTAATATGCCATTGATTTGAATAATTCAAACCATTTCTCTTATATATCCTTTAGTGAGCTACAGATTAGACCTTATGAACCTACAAATTAGAAGCTCCAATGATATAAGATTAATTAATTAAACTCTTTCATTAAATTAATCAATTTTTATTAATTGTCGGTCACTCCACTAAAGACCATAGCTGCATTCTTCGCACTGTAGATTTATTTCTATATCCAAAGATATAATCAATCAATAGTTAGTCGACCCTTCACAAATAGCTCATAATTATAGTTAGGATAAAATACCATTTTACCCCTGTAGTTACCTCTAACTTCTTAAATACCACTAATCCCTCTAATGAACAAACAATTTATAGTCCAACTATAAACTCACACCTCATGGGCTAGTGAGAGGTTGAGGTCTCAATGTTCAAGACTCGGAATTAGCTATCAAGGGAGAAATTTATCTACTTTCATTAAGGTCAGGAAATGAGTGAATTCCATTTTGTGTAGTTGTGTTTCTAGCTCCCTACTTGAACAAGTCCCCAAAATGGTAGACTTATTGAGTCGACTAACAAGGCCGCTTGCATCCATACAAATCAAAGGATTTCCCTCATAGATAAGAGTTTACAACTCACTCAAGATTAAGGTCAAGTCACCTATGGTTATCCTAGTTAAATGTAAGTCTCTTCTAGTAATTATTTTATATAGATAGACTATTAATTTCGCGGTCTGGTCTTATACAAACTCTTTATATAGAATATTCTTGCTCGCATGTCTCTACATGAACGATAAAGATCAAATCATTTGTAGTACGTTACAACAATTGTAACATCTACACAGCAAGCCGTATTCGTAGTGTCACAATGATAAGGTGCCCAACCTTATCTATCTACTACTGACCGTTTAGGTTATAACTTAAACGTGATCAACCAGTATGTCTCCACATACATATTTAAGTTTCACAAAATAACCTTGGATCCTAGTTTATTGGATTGATTTAATGCAGTCTAAATATTAATAAAATACCTCATATTTTATTAGATATATAATTTGTCTTTACAAACTACAAGATACATTCGATTTAGGACATTAACTCCAACGCCCTTAAGTATGTGCATATTAGTGTTGAACTATTTAAGCTCCCCCTAAATGTATGAGACTTCCCCTCACTTGTAGATATCTTTCCACCTTATTATGAACTTATTTCATGTGAGGACTTAGGCTCCCCTTAAGTCTTGAGAACTCCTTTCTCGATGAATGAAACCTTAGACTCCTTGTAAGGTGTGAGAAATCCTTCTCGATCAACTATGTCTCAGACTCCCCCTAAGACCGAGCAATCTTTGTTCCTATAAAACGCTCATTGTAGAAGCCAGTAAAGAACACACTGCCACAAATAAAACACAAGATCTTCTTCTTTAAATTATTTAGTGTTGTAAGTATTCTGTAAAGCTCACACAATGATCTCACAAATAATATATGTGACAACCCTAGCACAAGATTTTCTTTGCTTAGAAACCACAACAGAATGATGAAAAGTATCTCCACACAATATCGGCAAAACACCAAGAAGAAAAACATCTCAGAGAAAATATTCAACAAAATAATTAAAATAAGGGAAGAAATATTTTCCAGAGTTGGCACCTTAAAGAACAACCTCTGAGACAAGAACCTATAAAGACAAAAACTGAGACAACTCCTAAACAGTCGAAGGAGAAAGTGCTAGAAGACTTAAATAAATATGTTTATTCAATATCACATTTCTAACATTTATATATAAAAGGGATGATGGGTTAACAATTCATTATGTTTTGTGTTTTTAAACTAATAAGAAATCCACATATTTAAAAATTAATAGGAGCAATTCAAATAGTGATAGATTTTAATAAAAAATGATAGATTTTTATAAATATCTATCAATGTCTATCACTCAAACTGATAGATGTCTATAAGTATTTACTCGTGTCTATAACTTATAAACAGTGATATTTTTGCTAAATTTGAAAATATTTCCTATCGTTTTGTCATTTAAAACAATAACCCTTAAAATATTGCACCATTTAGGTTTTGAACCCAAATCTTCAAGGATAGTGAACAATTGAGCCAACTGACTTTCTTTCATTTTCAAAATTTCTTCACAATTTCAGAAAAATTTTAAAAAATTCAAAAAAAAAAAACATAAAACTCAATTGGATACCAAGCAAATATTTTTTTCAAAATTTAAAAATAAAAAATCAAATAGTTATCAAACGACCCTTAATTTTTAAAAACCTGTTTTCATTTTTAAATTTGGCTAAGGATTTTACTCTTTTACTTAATAAAGATGTAAATTATTGTAAAAACATTGAGACAAAGTAGGCTCAACTAATTTTTAAAAACCAAAAATAAAAAGTAAATTGGTTACCAAACGAGATCTTAATTTTCAAAACTTTGCTATGATTTTGAAGTCACCTTTATGTAATATAGACAACAAAACAAAGAAATCAATAAATGGAAGTGATGTTCATAGACTTAATTTTCTAAAATAAAAACAAAAAACTAAGGTCCTGTTTGATAACAACTTGGTTTTTGTTTTCGTTTTTGAAAATTAAGCCCATAAAATACTATTTCCACCTCTAAATTTCTTCCTAAGTTATCTACTTTTTACCAATAGTTTAAAAAATCAAGCCAAATTTTGAAAACTAAAAAAAAATAGCTTCTAAAAAGTTATTTTTATTTTTGGAATTTAGCTAAGAATTTAACCACATCATACTTAAAAAAAAAAAAAAGATGCAAATCAATGTAAGAAATTGGGAGAAAATAGGCTTAATTTTAAAAAAATCAAAAAACAAAAAACGAAATGGTTAACAAAAGGGGTCTAAATAATTACCGAATGGGAATTAAATAGTAACAAACAAGACATAAGTAAGTAAATAAGATTAGGCCTTTGTTCATTCATACATTTTTCCTTAACTTTGACATAACAGCTTAACTGCATGTTTAAAAGTGTTTTTGAAATAGTTAAATTCACTTCATTCTTGTTCAAAATCACCTGGAAACACACTTTTAATAACTCAAAATCAATTCATGTTTAATTTTATAGTTCTAAATACATCATACCATTACAATTGAATTTGAATGATTAAAAACATTTAAGATTAATTTTAAAAATAACAAAAGTGATTTTAACAATTTTAAAATCACTTTCAAACATGTCCTATATAAGTACTTAAAGAGCCATATGTATATATATATATATAAGAAAAGGTTTTATATGTACATATTTAGATACATAAATATTGCTTCAAGTATTTGAGATTTTGCAATAGATTACAAAAATTGGAGGGTCAGTTTAAATGATGTCGATTTTTTTAAATTACTGAAAAATATGTATCTTTCAGATTTACCCTTCATATATCCCGTATGCTTCATTTCATCTTGCACATTTGAAATAAATATCTACAGATTTTATTTTTTTGAATCTGCAGATTATATTTTTCTCATTAATTATTGGAGTTTATCATATTTCTAAATTATGTCAAGTTATAAATTTTATGGACTTTATAATTTGGGATTGAATATGGATGGGCCTTCCATGTTTCATTACTTATTAATAAGTTCCATCTTTCTCTTATTTTTGTTTTATCTTTTTCTGTATCAAAATATTCTTGCGACACACCCGAAGTAAAAAACTTACAAATTGTAGAATCATAGATCACCAAAATTTCGAATATGGAGGCAGATAAAGGTGTAAATAAATGATAGATTCTAATTCAAAGGTATTCATATTCGTTGTTCAATACTTAAAATTTGAGTTCTAGGACTAAATTTTCTTAAGACCTGTTTAGATTGGTTAAAGAAAAAAGTTTGTTTCCAACAACTTGTTTTTATATAAGTATTTTCGATAAAAACGGATTAAATACACTTCAAAAGTGTATATCTTTTAGTTTTAGTTTTTGGAAAGTTTCAATCTATATTTTTTTTTAGCGGTTTAAATTTTAATTTTTTTTTTTAAATATATTAATGAGTTAAATTTTTTATCATTGTCCTCTTAAGTAACGTTGACTCGTTTCATTTAATTTTATTTTATTTAGTTAGTTTTGATTTGATTATCTTAGATTAGATTATGTATTTTTCATTATTTACGATAGGTTTGAAGTTTTGGATTAGATTATACATTTAAATATATTGTAATTGATCTCTTAACCCTCAGAAAAAATATATCTATTTATGTTTAGATATTTTTTATATACGAATTAGATTGAGATATTTTTCAATGGAAAACTACATTGTAAGGAAAATAAATTTTAAAAAACTAAAGTCATGACTTCAACTTTTTTATAATTAACAGGTGTAACAATCACACAGAAATCAGATAGTAATCACAATCAAACTTTCAGGCGGAAGTTTTTTTTCACATGTTTGTAAAAAAGCAAAACTTAGGAACACCGCGCCCAATTTTCAATTTCCTTTAATTAAAATTACAATTGCCCATTTTTCAAAATCATTTTTTATAATTAGATATTCGTCCAATCTCCCTTTAAAATTTTGATTGGTTTTTCCAATGTCCTAACATTTCCATGTCCACAAAAACAATTTGTTGGACTTAGAGTGAGCCCCCCAAAAATGTATAAATAAAAATAAAGAAATAAATAAAAGGAAATGGTAGAACAGCTGGCTAGTGTATGAAAGATGAGAGATTGACTTTAAAAATACCCAAAAAAAAAAAAAAAAAAAAAACAGAATGATTATTTTAGAGGACTTGCTCACTGTTCTCCACTACCATGCTCTTTTTCCTTTATTTTTTAAGTTTGAGGTGACACCTACATCTTTGATAGGCTCAATCAGATGTCAAGAACATATTCTGTTTGAACTCCAAAAACTCATATTATTAGATAAAGAGGGACAAAAAAGCAGCCCCCCCTCTCATTTTTCTTGATAGGCATCATGTTCCAAAGACTCTTACTCAAATGTGTGACTGTCAATAAACAAATAATGTATACTCTGCATAACAATAGATTTTGTAAATTATTAGTCTCTATCAAGTTTTTTTTTTTTATGATGGGTTGATTATATTTTAATCGATAAATTTGTGTAAGTACGTAGATTGAAATGAAAAGATAGATTTTATTTTCTATCGCTAGAATGTGATTGACAAGACATAAAAAAATTATATAGAATATAATAATAAAGTGTAAAAAAGTATGAAGACACTCTTTACTATCTCAAA
The DNA here is from genome assembly GCF_027475165.1 of Benincasa hispida. Classification (NCBI taxonomy): domain Eukaryota; kingdom Viridiplantae; phylum Streptophyta; class Magnoliopsida; order Cucurbitales; family Cucurbitaceae; genus Benincasa; species Benincasa hispida. The sequence goes on from NC_143482.1 coordinate 49,952,803, forward strand.
GTTTGTTGAAACTTTAATGCATCTTTGTTATCCATAGTACATATAGAAAGAATATAATACAAAGTTTGTTTATTGAGCTTATTAAATGGTTATTTGATTTTTAGTTTTGAAATTTATGTTTGTTTTCCTCTCGATCTTTTTATTATGATTTTCACTATTTTAATAGAAAAATGTTTAAATTCATAAAAAAAAAGTTTATTTTAACATCTATAATTAGGTTTCCTAATTACATAATATCAAACAATTGATATAAAAAAAATTGTTGTATGTATTTGGTGTGTATGGCAACTAGCTTATACTACTTTTGTTTTATTGCGTTGAGTAAGAGGTCTACTAGGTGTATGATACATTCTTTAGATTATGTGAGAAACTTAACTTCCTAATTAAAAAGATCAAACATTTGAGCTTTTTTAATTAAGTTTTAATAAATAATTGTAATGTGTATAGATAAATGATAAACTCTAGCCAAAAGTGAAAACTGATGAGTTATGTTAAATTTGAATTCTTTGCTTCGTTTGTGTTCTTGAAATTCGTAGAATGCTAAAAGTGGAAATAATCGTTATTAATATTTTAGGAACTGGTATTACGATAATATAAATATAGGAGGATATGATCTTTCTTTGTAAAAATAATACGAAAGTACACACATCAAATGTTGTCACGAATAATAATGTTATAGCATTCCACAGGACATCGAAACAGACATGAATAATAGATAAAAGGAACATAAAAAATTGATGACCCAGTTTGGTGAATAAAACCTACGTTTGGGGAGTTGTGTGCCCAGAAAAGATAATTTCACTAATATAAATGTCAAACAATTATAACATTGTACTTATGTATAATGACAACAATATTACAATGATTTTCGTAGAAAATAACAAGGTATTTAAGTGGGTTTTATTGGGTTTTTTGGAAATTTAAAGACCCAATAGCATTCTTGTAAATAATGAGCAATGGCATTTTTGTAATATCCCTTTCTTCTCCAAAATAGGGCTGAAAATCGTGTGACTCTAGTGAAGGGGTGCCGAACTGAACAGTAGAAGAAAAAAGGGAGCCGCCTAGGATTTTTTCGGTGCAGCAGCAGTCGCCTAAAGAACGAGGAGCCGCTTGGGACGAAGATTGGAGTTCGAATTTCGTCCGACCGTGGGTGGTTCGTCTGGCGTGTGTCCGCGTCGTGCTTGCGTGGTTCAGCGGTCGGTTCTTGACTGGTTTAAATCAGTTCCAGTCTAGTGAGTGCCGAGTTCGAGTGTCGCGATCTGGTCTGAGAAGTTCGTTGTGGAGGCTGTTTCCAGCAGAGGTGAGAGATACACACGGGTCTGTACGTGGTTCGCCGGTCAGAGGCGGGTAGCACATTTATTTGGGCTGTTTTGCAGCAGGTTGTTCTCAGTGGTTAGAGGCGACGTTGTGTGCGGATCTCTCTCGGTATCAGTGGATACTGAAATTGCAGATTGGTGAATTTGTTGATTATCTGTAATTTGTAAAATTCCTTTATTGCTCATTAATAAATTAATTCAAGCTTGTTCTCAAAGTGGATGTAGACCAATCTGGTCGAACCACTATATATCTTGGTGTTTTTTTACTTCTTTCGTTTTATTTCTGCTGATTGTTTGCGTTCTGTTTGGCCATCTAAGTTAGGTTCAGAAACTCTCACAAGTGGTATCAGAGCTCTAGTTGATCCAAAGAGGTTGTGCGGTAGTGTGTGCTGACATATTCTTTGTTCAGGTTTTTTTGTTGGAATTAATTTGACGGATGGCTTCGATGTCTACACGGTTCGAAGTTGTTAAGATTTGATGGGAAAGGTGATTTCGGGTTATGGAGGAAAAAGATTAAGGCTATTATGGTACAACAAAAGGTAGCCAAAATCTTAGACGAAGATAACCTTCCACCAACAATTACAGAAGCTGAAAAAAGGGATATGGATGAGATGACTATTCAACAATAATTCTGTATCTGTCAGATGGAGTGCTTAGGCTAGTAGATGAGGCCACTACTACAGCGGAAGTTGTGGAAGAAATTGGAAAGTCTTTATTTGACCAAGTCCTTGCCAAATAAATTATATCTAAAGAAAAAATTCTTTGGATATAAGATGGACTCAAGTAAAGGCTTAGAAGAGAACCTAGATGAATTCCAGAAGATTATAGTTGATCTCAATAACATCAGTGAGAAGATGTCGAATGAAAATCAAGCAGTTATTCTTCTGAATTCTTTGCCAGAATCGTATCGAGAAGTTAAGCAAGCTATTAAATATGGACGGGATTCATTGTCCATGGATATAGTGTTGGATGCCTTGAAAACGAGAAATCTCGAGATTAAAAAGGAACGCAAGGATAGAGAGTTACTCATGGTCAGAGGCAGAAATGAGAAAAGGAATGGAAAAGGAAAAGAGTCGAGATCCAGGTCGAAATCAAAAGGGGAAAAGCAAAAAGTATTTCCTATGTCATAAAGAAGGACACTTTAGAAAGAATTTCCCTTTGAATAAGAGCAAGGAAGCATCAAGTAGCAAGCATACAGGGGATTCTAGTGCAGCAAATATTTCTGATGGGTATGATTTAGCAGAGGTTTTGATGGTGTCTAGCAGGGACATTTAAAATGCTTGGATCATGGATTCAGGGTGCACGTTTCACATGACTTCTAATCGGGATTTCTTGATTGACTTTCAGGAAAATGATGGGGGATCAGTTCTGCTTGGTGATAATGGTGCTTATGATGTAAAAGGAATTGGGTCAGTTCAAATTGTAACACATGATGGTATGATCAGAATTCTTACAAATATAAGATATGTTCCATAACTCAAACAAAATCTAATTTCTCTAGGCGAATTAGATAGAGTAGGTTATTTTTATAAATATGAGAATGGAGTTCTGAAGGTTATCAAGGGTTCTTTGGTTAAGGTGAAGGGGACCTTGAGGAATGGTCTTTATGTGTTGGAAGGTACTGAAGTTTCAGGTAGTGCTGCTATTGCATCTAGGAAAAAAACAGATAAATCTATGTTATGGCATAACAGATTGGCTCATGTGAGTGAAAGAGGTCTGCAAGCTCTTTCACAACAAGGTTTACTTGGAGGAGTTAAAGACATTGAACTCCTATTTTATGAACATTGCATAATGGGAAAGTCTACTAGAGTGAAGTTTGGGAAAGGGAAGCATTCTACTAAAGGAATTTTAGATTATATTCATTCAAATTTGTGGAGTCCTACAAATGTACCTTCTATGGGAGGTTCGAGATACTTTATGTCAACCATTGATGATTGTTCAAGAAAGGTGTGGATGTATCTACTAAAACAGAAGGATGAAGCTTTTGGGAAATTTCTTGAATGGAAAAAGCAGGTTGAGAACCAGACAGGCAGGAAGGTAAAGTATCTGAGGACAGACATTGATTTGGAATTTGTGAATCACAAATTTGATAAATTTTGTAAATCTGAGGGAATTACGAGACATTACACTGTTACGTACACTCCATATTAGAAGGGTTTAGCTGAGAGGTTCAGCAGAACAATTATGGAGCGTACAAGATGTCTCTTGGAAAATGCTATATTACCCTTGAAATTTTAGGGGGAAGTTGCCCAAACAACTTGTTATCTTATTAATAGGAGTCCGTCTTCTGCTTTAGGCCTAACGACTCCTCAGGAGATATGGACAGGAAAAGCTTCAAGCTTGGATCATCTCAGAGTGTTTAGATGTTCAACTTATGCTCATGTTAAGGAAGGGAAGTTGAACAAGAAGGCGCTAAAATGTATGTTTATTTGCTATCATCAGGGTGTTAAAGGATATAAACTTTGGTGCTTGGAAGAGGGTAGAAATAAATGCATTATCAGCAGAGATGTGACCTTTAATGAAACAGAGATGCCATTTCGTGTCAAAGAGCAGCAGAAACAGCAGACAATTGATCAGGTTGAGGTAGAGGTTAGAATTGATTCTAAAGCACAACCATCAGTTAGTTCAGGTGATTCCAGTGATCAGTCATCCAATTCTGATGGTAGACAGCCTCAACTGCAGAGAACTTTGATTGATGAGGGAGCTTTTGGTGAAGAAAGCTCAAATGGCAGTGACCTACAGAACTATCAGCTTACACGTGACAGACCTCAGCGGGCGAGGCAAGCTCTTACGAGGTATGGTTATGCTGATTTAGTTGCTTATGCTCTCACTTGTGCAGCTGATAGTATTGAAACAGAGCCTCTTACTTTTGAGGAGGCTATTGTATCTGATTCGAAGGAACAGTGGAAGGATGCTATGGAAGCAGAGTTGTTTTCGTTGCAGAAGAATCAGACATGGTCATTGGTTTCAAAGCCTCCTAATTAGAAACTCATTCAGTCAAAGTGGATTTAAAAAATCAAGCCAGGTACAGAAGGTGACAGCAAGCCTAAGTATAAGGCTAGACTGGTAGCCAAGGGCTACACTCAAAAGAAGGGAGTTGACTTTCATGAGATTTTCTCTCCGGTGGTGAGGCATTCGTCTATTCGATTAATTTTATCTATTGCTGTTCACTTTGAAATATTTGTTGAACAGATGGACGTTACCACAACTTTCCTTCATGGTAAATTCGAGGAAGTGATCTACATGGCTCAACCTAAGGGCTATGAGGTGAAAGGAAAGGAAGACATGGTTTGTCGTCTTCACAAGTCCATTTATGGAATGAAGCAATCACCGAGACAGTGGTATATCAGGTTTGACACCTTTATTCTGAAGCAAGGGTTTCACAGGAGCCTTTATGATGCCTGCGTGTACTGGAAACTATCTCAGAAAGGTGCATATACTTATCTACTTATGTATGTAGATGATATGATTCTGGTGTCTAAGGATTATTTTGAAATCTGTGATCTCAAGAAACGATTGAGTAGTGAATTTGAGATGAAAGATTTAGGTGAACTGAAAAGGATCCTAGGCATGGATGTGAAAAGAGATATGGAGAAAGGTTTGTTAACCATTTCGCAGGAGAGTTATGTGCATAAACTGCTTGAGAAGTATAATATGTCTGGTTGTAAGGCAGTTTCAACACCCTTAGCATCTCATTTCAGGCTTTCTTCGTCTCAGTGTCCTGTTACTGAACAAGAAAGGTTAGAGATGGCTAATATTTCCTATTGTAATGCTATTGGAAGTATTATGTATTTGATGATTTATACTAGGCCTGACTTGGGATATGTTATGAGTATGATAAGTAGGTTTATGTCAAATCCTGGGAAGGAGCATTGGAATGCAGTTAAATGGGTGCTTCGATATTTGAAAGGTAGTGCCAGTATATCATTGTATTTTAGCAAGGATTGTGATAAATCAGCACTATTGGAAGGCTTCACAGATGCAGATTATGCTGCAGACCTTGACAAAAGAAGGTCTCTATCAAGTCACATTTTTCGTTTGTTTGGTAATGTGGTCAGTTGGAAGGTTGCTCTACAGTCAGTTGTTGCCTTGTCTACTATTGAGTCAGAGTATATTTCAGTGGGTGAAGCTGTGAAAGAGGCAGTGTGGTTGAAAAGAATAGTTGGTGAGTTGTTGTCACAGGAGTTCATTCCTATCATCCGTTGTGATAGCCAGAGTGCTATTCATCTTGTGAAGAATCCATCTCGTCACGAACGGTCTAAGCATATCGATGTCAAATTTCATTTTATCAGAGAAGTTGTGGCCCAAAAAGATGTTGAACTGGTCAAGGTTCATACAGTTGAGAATTTGTCAGATATGACCAAGGTTCTTCCAGCCCATAGGTTCAAATACCTATTAGATGGGCTGAATATTAAATCTGGATGATCGGAAGATTGAAGAATCAGCTTGACACTTAAATATTCTTGTTATGAGGGAGATTTGTAGAAAATAACAAGGTATTTAAGTGGGTTTTATTGGGTTTTTTGGAAATTTAAAGGCCCAATGGCATTCCTGTAAATAATGAACAGTGGCATTTTTGTAATATCCATTTCATCTCCAAAATAGGGCTGAAAATCGTGTGACTCTAGTGAGGGGGTGCCGAACTGAACAGTAGAAGAAAAAAGAGAGTCGCCTGGGATTTTTTCGGTGCAGCAGCAGCCGCCTGAAGAACGAGGAGCCGCTTGGGACGAAGATTGGAGTTCGGATTTCGTCCGACCGTGGGTGGTTCGTCTGACGTGTGTCCGCGGCGTGCTCACGTGGTCTCAGTCAGCGGCCGGTGCTCGCATGGTTTAGCGGTCGGTTCTCGACTAGTTTAAATCAGTTCCAGTCTGGTGGGTGCCGAGTTCGGGTGTCGCGGTCGGTCTGAGAAGTTCGCGATGGAGGCTGTTTCCGGTAGAGGTGAGAGATACACACGGGTCTGTACGTGGTTCACCGGTCAGAGGCAGGTAGCACATTTATTTGGGCTGTTTTGCAGCGAGTTGTTCTCAGTGGTCAGAGGTGACGTTGTGTGCGGATCTCTCTCGGTATCAGTGGATACTGAAATTACAGATTGGTGAATTTGTTTATTATTTGTAATTTGTAAAATTCCTTATTGTTCATTAATAAATTAATTCAAGCTGGCTCTTAAAGTGGATGTAGACAAATCTGGTTGAACCACTATATATCTTGGTGTTCTTTACTGCTCTCGTTTTTTTTTTCTGCTGATTGTTTGCGTTCTGTTTGGTCATCTAAGTTAGGTTCAGAAACTCTCACAACTTCTGTAGAGCTTAATCACTCAACCATTTCACCTAGACTCCCTCTAGATTTGAGACTCACTTCTATAGAGCTTAATCACTCAACCGTTTTACCTAGACTCCCTCTAGATTTGAGACTCAATTTCTCTTAGTACCTTAGGTTCCCCATAAAAATGAGACTCTCTCGGCTATTTAAGCTCCCCTTAAGTCATGAGCTCCCTGTCACTTGATTTTTATCTTTCCCTCTCGAGCAAAGACCACTTCACTCATTTTACTTAGGTTCTCCCTAAATTTGACACCACACTTGTGATAGAAGTACTTCATAACACAATGACTCTCGATATCTTTAGTGAAAACGGCCAATCCAACTAAAGTGATTGAAAGCTTTTAAATATGCGTAACAAACACTCATAAGAGCAACCTCTACTTCCAAAAATAATCCCATACAAAGAAAGCGAAAGATTTTCAAATAAATAGCAGACAAGATTTTCCATATAAGGAAAATATTTCGCAGAAACAATATTTCCAGAAAACATCTCTTTTGTCAGATAAGATGAATGTAGAGACAAATCAAGAGACATCCGTTTTGGTATATTTTAAATTACCAATCAACCAAATTTTTAAATTTAGTGGTAATTTCAACATAAAAATTTATCCCAATTCACCTAACACTCAATCAAAATGCTAACATTGCATCATAAAACTCATGCTACATAAACATGTTTAGTTATGTAATATTGACCTATAAACAAATAAATATAGAGCTGAGAAACTCATGTTTTTGTAACTTAATTATTTTATCTCTAACTCAAATACAAACTCAAACCAGGGAAAGAAAAAAAACAAAACTTTAAATGACAGGTTAAACTTCTCATTGAGACCTCATTTGACATTTGATTTGACCATGGGAGGTTCACCCTTGTCTTCTTTGCCCTACAACTGTTTAGAAGGGTCATCTTATTAATTCAGATATATGATCAAATCTTAGGTTTGATAAGAATCTAAGATTTCGTTTGATAATTGTTCGATTTTTTGTTTTCTATTTTTTGAAAATTGAACTTATAAACACTATTTCAATCTATCAATCAATTTATTTATTTTATTATCTACTCTTATAGAAGTGTTTTAAAAAAATCAAGTCAAGTTTTGAAAATATAAAAAATAATTAATTTTTTTTAAATTAGTTTTTGTTTTCAGAATTTAACTAAACATTCAAGTATTTATATAGAATAATGAATACCAAATTTTGAAAAAAATAAAAAAGTAACTTTTCTATTTTCTATTTTAAGAAAGATAATTCAGTAGTTCATTCTCTTAATGAAAATTTCACTACAATTTGCTGTTGAAAATTTTTAACACCAAGTTATTTTACTTTTCAATATTACATTTTTTTTTCCATTCAAACACATTCTTAGGTTAAATTATATAATTAAGTTTAGTCCCGGCCCTTTTATAGGTTTACAAATATTTAATAAATCCATGAATTTTCACTTTTGTGCCAAATGTATTTCTAAATTTTAAATTTTAAGTCTAATAGGTTTTTAACCTCCTTGATATTTTATAAAGTACAATTCACATATCTATTAAAACACAAAAACAAAAGCTTAATTAGGGTTTTATTATACACAAAGTTCAAATTTATATCTACCAGACACAAATTGATTGGCTTAGACATACTTATTAGACATATTTATTAGACATATTTGTAATGTTTCGAGACGTATGCAACACTTTTGAGACTTTATAAACAAAATAGGCACAATGATTTAACTTGTAATTAAATCTTAAATTAAGTAAGGAGTTTAAAATATTTTCAAACGATAGATCGAATGATCCCAAATGTAACCAAATAAATAGAGAGTTCAAAACATAGAAAAATCCAAAGAACAAAATTATGATCAAACAAATGATTGTTATGAAGAATAAATGTAATTTTTTTAAGAAAAACAATCACGTGAGTAAGAATAGCAATTGAAAAGTTGTAGAACGATGAAATTTAGAGTCAGAGAAAGAATAATGCAGTGACTGAAAAGAAAAAGATGGATTGTTTATGTGTGTACAAAGTTAGGACAGGCAAAATGATATATATCTATCTATATGTAAATTATGTATATATTAATAATTATCTCTTTGATTTGAAAGAAACAAAATCATTACAAGTAAAAATACTTCCACAGCTTCGGTGTCAAAATTCTCTAGGCATTGCTCATTATGAGCTCTCTCTCCCATCTTTTCTTCTTTTTCTTTCGTACATATGACACCAACTGTACATGATCTTATGTTCTAATCTATGGTACAATGATGTTATACGGGCTAAATTGTGCTCGCTCGAGGTGGAATCTGATGCCTTGGAGGTTCTTAAACTCTTCAATAAAGACGATATTTTCTTTTTAAAAATTAGATTTTCACTGAAGATATATATATATATATTTTTGTGAGGAAAGCTGTTAATACTACACATTTTTGCAATGTTTCCCTATAAAGGAGAACAAAGTTATGTGTACCATTACAGCTTTGACTACTTCTCAAAGTTGTTTTGTGACCTGGAAAGAGGCTTTTTCAGATAGTATTTTCTCCTTCATTTTTGATGAGGGAGTATTGAGAGTACATATGTAGTGGGTTATAGTTATTGTTTACTTGATATACTCTTGTCTAAAAAATTACATAAAATAAAGCTTTGAATAATGTGGGTGTTAACTATGTCCCTAAACTTTGAAAAGTTTTATTTTTATATTGAAAATATTGAACTTTGAAATTGTTCCATGAAAAATATGTATCTTTTAAATAAAATATGAAAATTGATGCGGTAGCTAATGTGTAGACATTAGAATGATATATGATATTAATTAGTTAGATATATATTGAAGATTAGGATCATTATCCTTTATTTTACCTGTAAAAAATTTATTAAAATCATTTACATCATTAATTTTTGTTGAGGAATATGTACACGGTAAATATTGGGAGATCTCACAAGTTTTTCTTGATACATGGATTACTCTTCTTAGTGTCAATTAATTATAAGATGAAATCTCATGTCTATCTTATAATTTTTACCCATTACCTACCATGTCAAACCTTCCATTTTTTACACAATTAATGTCACGTTGCCTTCCATTTTTTACACATTCAGTTATCGGATCAATTTCATCTTAATGTAACCAAAAAAAGAGAGAGAGAAAAAAAAACTCTCAAAGATATATTTTTTAAACAATTTTCAAACTCTAAAAGTAAAAATGAAAATTTTCAAAATTTAAAGGTATGATTGAATTAAAACCTACCCATAAGTTTATGAGTATTTTGAATAATTTAACCAGGTATATATAAATAATAGGACTTTTAAATTTTTAAAGGTAGTTATATTTACGGGTTTTCAAAAATAGAAAAATAAGGTAAATTATTTACACAAAATAAAAAAATATAATCATCTTTGATAGAGTCTGGCTGATCATAGAGATTGATAGAGACTGACTGATCATAGAGATTAATAAAAGTCTATCATTGTTTATCAAATTTAGAAACCAAAAGAGGTCTATCATTAGTAAAGGCTAATAGAGATCTATTCGTGCTTATCAGTTATAAAATCTTATAGAAGTCTATCATTAATATCATGGTGATAGAAACTAACACGAATCTATCAATGATAGATTCTAATAGAAATCAATCAATATCTATGAGTGGTTTTTTTTTTTTTTTTTTTTGTTATTTCTATAAATAGTTTAAAATTTTTTCTATATGTGAAAATTTCCTTATATTTACTTATGAATAATTAAACTTACTATTACACTCTCTCTTATATATATATATATATTTAATAATATTTGGGTGCATCTTAAAATGCATCAATCTTTAAAGATTTCTCGTACACTCTTCACACACACAAAAACTAGAAAATTTTAGAAGAAACCTTGACATCATTAATGACAATTCTTAATATTATTATCTGATAAGCACCAAAGCTTTAACCCCCAATCAAGGTGTTTTTTTTCTTCCCTTTGTTTCTTCCTTAAATTATGGCCACTTGTCAAGAAACAACACATTTTGAAAATTAAAAAATCAAATAACTCATAGAATGATGTCACACACGATGCATTTGTAAACTCAATAACAATCTGAAAGTAAGAAAAAAACTTAAGTAAAATGACATAAGGTTTATTAATCCAGTTCGATGAAATCACATCAACATCTGAGACAATGTACTCGTGGAAAAATACTTCTAAAACATTGAAGAGATCTTTGAATCTTCTAATGATGAAGACTAGCCGTCTGGATAAGAACAACATAATAAATTCGTCTCTTCAAAAAGTACACAGAAAGAATGCTAAATACACTTTGGTCATTCTAACAAACTCAACTCATACAGATTGTCAAATCTCCAATTCAACTCATGCGACAACCATAGCACGAAGATGGAAATCCACACCAAAAAGGAAAATGGTCAATAAAGGAAAAAAATACATAGTCGCACAAAAAAAAGAAAGAAATAATCTTGCGAAATGACCAATGTTCCCGCCAATCTTAATGACAACCACAGAGACAACAGTCAACCAAAACAACACCAGTCAACTAACAAATAGAGTTAATCTCCAATTCCAACACATTTGATTCATGATTTTTTCTAGGAGTACAAGAAAAATAAAAAAACTGAAAAAAAAAATGCTTAATCCAACCGAAACCACTTGTTATTTTGGGTTAAAACCGATCAGCTTGGAGATTTATGTTGAAAAATATAAGAACCCAAAAATTTTGTTCAGGTTCTAGTTAGGCAAAAATGTAAAATTGGAAACCAAACCGACCGATAATATGAATATAATAAATGTCCAATCTAAACTTCAAAGGATGCGTTGGTGAGGTTGGTGAGAAAGCACTCTACCATATAACCTAAAATTTGTTACTATGATTATGGGAGAATGCAACGTTTTGTACTGTTTAACTTCAACTATAATAAGACCACGCAAAATTGTTCCCGCTAGCCCATACTTGGGTAAGTGTAATCGAAGAATTGAAAATTGAACTTACAAACCGTTCATCTAAGTGGTTCAGTCGGCTCGATTTCTCCATTAGCCCGATTCAGTCCTGGTTTCCATATTTCTTTCACTGACTAATGATTCACTCCATTTTTCTACAAAAATCAATTTGAACCGAACCCCTTAAACCCCTAGTACGTTTCTTCTTTTTGTGTGATTCTATCATCTGGGTGGTGTTATTTTGTTTATTGCTTAATTCCTGGTAGTGGATGTTGAAAGTGTACTACTAACACATGGGTGATGGAAGCTGATCAAGCAAGAAAAATCTCATTGTTGAATGTACTATAGATTACTCATGTACATGGTATCCTCATTCCTAGCTAGGTTTTGTAGCGAGTTTAATTAATTGAGAGAAATTCATGTATATTGATGGTGTGTCCGCACAAACGCACACGTCAAGTTATATATATAGTAAAACGTCGAAGAAATATCGTCCTCAAGAAAATTGGTTTGACTCTTTTAGCTATTCAGAGATTCTTCTAATTTTATTTAGGTGACCAGACTGTGATGAGAAACTAATTAATCTAATCCTAAAAAAAATAAGAAAAGTTAACATCGGGGCGAAACTAGATAAAGACACGTTTTAGAGTATGATTTTGTTAAATGGATTAAACCAAATTAATTATTTTTTTATCTTAGATTGAGTTTATACAAATTATGGACCTAGGAGTCTTATATTCAGGTATATCCTCTCTTGAGATTAACCCTTCCTAATAACTAACCATCAATTCAACCTCTTGCAATTACTTGATTGGTTACAGCATTAAGCTCCTCCATCAACAATCTCTATTAATCTCCTATCACTCTCGTGCATATTTGATTAATAGTTTAACATGCTAGATCTAACCTAACACCCTCATGGCCAATTATTCAAAAGTATCAAGAACCAGCATGTCAAAATAATTATGCAAAAATTCAATCTAAGAATAATCAATTTAGTTTGAGCAATCCATAAAACTAGATCAAAACCCTAGAAAAACAAATATGTCACTCATGGTTACAACACAAACATATAACATTCATGAAGTTTCCAAACACAAAGGAACGGAAAATAAAAGAGGAAAGAAGATGCAAACCATGTTCTTGACTCTCGTCCTCGAATCCGGAATCGCACAATGAATTCTTCAAATCTTCAATCCTTTGAAGTTCCGAGATGCCAACTCTATCCAGAATCACTTTCCCAAGAGAGGCTTCGCCGCAATATTGATTACGCTCACAAACATCAACCCTAAGTTGCCTCCTCACTTCAATTTGGCACAACACAATATTTATAGACATCGATGTTGCGAACCAGCCTTGCAATGGTGTCACTGATTTACACACAACGCGCATCAGCCATTCGTAATGTTGCAACACTACAAGGCAATGTTGCGACGCTGCCCTATTTTTAAAACCTCTTGGGTCTTCAGCGTTGTGTGGCAGCGTTGCAATGCTCGTTTAATGCTGTCCTACATCCAGTCTTCACCTTTTCTTCACTTTTTCACTTTGGTCATTGCCTTATGTCAAAGTTTTGACCTTCTTGAGAGCATTTTGGTCATTAATCCACAAAAATTGCTTGTTCCAATCCAATTGCTCGATTTTCTACAACTAAACATAAAAACCATCAAAGACCTTGTATTAAGCATAAAACTAATGAAATTCTAAACTCAAAGAATGCACTTTTGGAGTGCGTTTCATATATACCATTCGGAATATCTAGCTATCACTTTATAACACCATGTATATGTTGATACTCATGATATTATATACCGTTTCCTACATGCCTAATGGGTCCTTAAACATATTTACATTTCTTGAGTGGAAAAAGATAAGAGGAGATGTGTGTTCCTCTATATATTCCTATGTAGTCGTCAATTCATAGGTAGTTCATCATTTTGATCAAGTTAGTGAATTGATGTTTTCAAGTCTTTTGTTCTGTCGACTGTCATATTAGGAATTTAGAATTTTTGTTTAATCAAGAAAGACTACATTTTCATCTGGACAAAACTATAAGATCCTAGTATAAAAGATGAAAAAAATTGGCTTAACTATTTTTTAAAAAATTAATAGATTTATTTAGTCCCTAATAATGTATACACGTACTGAGTTTATGTAGTTGGTTTTTCGGTTGGCCTACTTAGTCTATTTAGTTAGAGTGTTTGTAAGTTGGTTGAGTCTTTCTAGGGTCTATTTTTAGTCCCTTGATATTATATTTATACCCCCATGCTTTTCTGTAAAATTTATCTTGTGGAAATACATTATTCACATGGTATCAAAGCCGAACTCGAGAAGTTCGTTCGTGCAAAGCCCGTCCAAGTTCATTAATTTACCACTATCGCGCTGCCACCGTTGTCGGTTCTAATTTTTCGTCTGCCACTAGCCACCAGCATCAGTTCTGTCTTTCGTCCACCATCAACCAGTGGATCCTAATCTAACACTATCGATCTGTTCTCTATTGTTTGGAATGTCCTAAAATTACAGTTCATATTGTTTAAATAAATTCTATTTTTGCAATAAAAGTATTATTGAAACTTTATTCAATAAAAGTGTTATTGAAATTGTATTCTATTATAAATCTAATAAACGAACTCATGGCTATAGTGTGAATACTTTAACTTTATGTAAAGACATAAAATATGATCAAGTTTTAGTTTGTAGCAAAAAAGGTTTGTATGTATACGGATGAGATTGGGTTCCTCATCTTGATGACACTATGGATGCGGCCCACTTTGTATATTGATACAAACGATGTGATCTCGAAATCGTTACTGTGGAGACATGCGAGTGGAGGCATTCTATGCAAAAAAATGTTTGCTAAGACCAGACCACGAAATAGTCACTTTTCTTGATAACAATCGTTTAATATTAAAACTGACTATTTCAAATCAATGATCTAAAGTAACTCGATCTTAATTCTGAGCTAACTATGAACTTCTATTTATTCGAGATTATCCTTTGACCTACATAGGTGAGAGTGGTTCAACATCGCCGCTCAATAATCCCCCCTCCCCCCATTTTGGGGATAAAACCAGATAGATAGCTAGAGACATAATCCTACAAAAAGAAATTCACTCCTACCTATCTTAGGGTTAGTAGATAGGTTGTTCCCTAAAGTATTGATTCTTGAACTTGAACAAAGGAGCCCCGCCCTCTCATGACAGAGAGGGATATGATTTATTAGTTGGACAATAAACCAATTGTTTGATAAAGGATCAGTGGAGACTTAAGGAGCCAGATGTATTTACAGGGGTAAAACGATAATTTTGACCTAGATGTAAATATGAACGACCTGTAAAGGATCGATCTATTGATTATGGTTAAATCAAGTGAACAAAAAATATCTATACTGAGAAGAGTGCAACTATTGAGCTATAGTGGTATATCTCAGTAGTTAATGAATATTGATTAATTAAATTTAAAGTGATTAGCCAATAAATCGTAAATCATTGAAACTCGTGATCTGTAGGTCAATAAGGTCCCTCTACTAGCTCCTAAAAGATTATACCTTTGATTAGAATATTGAGTGGATTTGAAATGTTCAAAATCAATTTAGGGTTTGGATAATTATATTCGATATAATTAAACGTTTAAATTTATTGAAACTAAACGTTTTTGGAGAGTTCAATATATATTTAAATAATGACTTAAATATTGATTACATGAATAAGATTCATGTTTGAATTAGGTGTTTTACCAATTTAATATTTGATATTAAATTATTATTATTTAAATAATTAAAATTTTTAATTAATTACTAAAATTAAATCAATTTCAGAAATTGAATTTTTGTTTTATTTAATTATATCAAAGATTAAATTAAATTAATATTTGAAAATGGTTTACTTAGTGGATTTATCCCAAAATTGAGTTTGAATGGTTTTTTCCAATCTTTTAACACCTATCCCACTTAGTTAATGCTATTTGAAGTGTTAAATAGCTGATCAAATGGAGTTTGCATGTTTAATTTGAGTATATACATCTGATTTGATCAGATTTAAAGGCATGCAAACAGAATTCTAGACAAAATTCTACAGAAAATTATTTTGCTCTGAAACCCTCTCTAATCCACCTCAATTTCCCTTTCAATTCAGAATTCCACCACTCAATTCAAGACTGAGAATAGTAGAGAAGATACTTTTAGTGGTCTACTGAAGAAATTGAAGGCCAATTTCATGGAGATTGCAAGCCTAAATTGGATTTCCACAAAGGTTGTAAAATTGAAACCCTCTTTAGTTTGAAACTTTGTTTTTTTAGCATGCTTGACTCAAATTAATATAATTAGAGTGCGTAATGATTTTGTTAGCTTTCGTTTTTTTTTTTTCATGTTTGCTCTATCAATTGGTATCAAAGTATGATTTAAACACTTAATTAACATTAATTTGAGGTTGGTGGGTGAATTTCTTGAGATGCATGTTATGTGTCTGATATGGATATTCTTACAACTTTGACATTAGATTCTTCTTTGATTATGATGTTGTAGTTGTCTCTTGATTGATGAGGCTTAATGTATGCTTAAGGGTCCGTAATTTTATTGGAGTCAATAAAGTTGAAATTAAGTTGTAGTTGATAATTCAAGCAAGTAAGGTCAGTTGGAGAAAACTCAAATCGTTGCCATTGCTAGGCAGCAACGTGACGCTGCCCATACACCGTTGCAACAGTGTTCTTCTGAAGCCCAAGGCATTGCAATGTTAGGATAGAACCTTGCAACACTACTCATCCCAGCCCACCGCGAGTGCACGAGGACCTGTTCGACTGATTCGATTGCCTAGGGTCCAGTTCATTCTTATTTGGTCTGGTTTAGCCTCTTTTAGAGCTTTCAAGGTCCGGTTCAGGGAGTTTGGATCCGATTCGGGTCGAGTCCAACAATACAGAGGCATTTTATAGCTCTTTTTATATTAGTTTTTTAATATTTAGCCTTATTGCTTGCTTATGATACCAAAGTTGTTCCATATGAGTGTTGTTTAAATATTTTATGCATGTGATGTATGTTATATTTAAATTGAACATGTAAATGCATATTGTATGCTATATAGATTTGAAATCCCACCATAAGAAAGCATGTTTCATACATTAACATAAGTTATAAATTAGATATAATATATAACATGTATATTTGGGGTTTCATAAGTTTAATATAATTGTCATGTTAAAGTATGTAATGCTTAAATATATGTTATAGCATGTCTATAGTTTTATAAGAGTTATAAAATGAATTAGATATTTAAAATCTATAACAAAGATAAGATGCATGCTCACTTAGGTTTAATAACAAATTGTTTCAGTAGTTAAATTAGGTCGTTATCTTATAAAACATGGTTACAAACTCAATTGGTCTATAATCCTGTCTAAGGCTAAAGGTACTTAAGTTGATGGTTTACGTAACACCTACTATCTGGAGATTATAATCGAAATAATGAGCGTTGTTAATTGGTTTTATGAGCATGCATGAGCGGTGTGAGGTAATAAAAATGTTTTATCACTTAGACATTGTAGGTTAACTCCAAATATAAATGTTATACTTGGATAAACCACATAGACTTAGGGTGTTTATTAGCCAAAATATACCTAAGTACAAGAGATACTCAAACAATTAAAACACTTTAGTGAGAGATTAATAATATAAACGATATATTGTTTTTAGCTCTTGCATCCCTGAGAGTTCACACTGTGAGATCCATGCTCGGGTTTGTATCACTTTTATTGCATCTGCTTCATTCTGAAAGTGTTTGCATGGATCAATAACAAAGCGAATAGGGAAAGTACTTCATAGTAAGTGGGTGCAGGAAATATGTCAACATATCCTATGGTCCCTTCCATTAGTTTGAACTGTGAGATTCTTATGTTGTGTCTGCTGTTGTTTTTAAACTGCACTAGCTAGTCATTTTTCATGACGATCGTCTCGGAGGGTTGTAACATAGGACTCGTAACAACTCAAACATAAAAAATGAATAGGGTTTCTTAGCTTCATCTTAAACATTTTCTTCAAATTTGGGGGCATATTTATACCATTCTATGAAATCTAAAAATGGAGGGTCACACTTACAAGAGTTACAAAGTGTTAATAAGTTCTTGACCAAAAATAGTAACCAAATGACTATAGTAATAAAAGTTATTCTGGATGTAGTATTTAGTCAAGAATGTCTTACTTTAGTGAATGAGTATTTGACTTCCGGTCAGTAGCATCTATTTTTACTCATTAAAGTATTGTTGCAAATAAATAAAGAAATATGGGTACATTATTACTTTTGCTAAAATTGGATTTAGATGTAATTTTCTCATAGAATTTTCTTTATGTTTCAGCATGTCGAACTCAATTATTCAACTCTTAGCCTCCAATAAGTTCAATGGAGAACGATCAAATTGGAAATCAAACATAAACACGATACTAGTCGTTGATGACCTAAGATTTGTTTTAATGGAGGAATGGCCTCCTCTTCCCAATTCTAATGCAAAAATAAATGTTCAGGATGCCTATGACAGGTGGGTGAGGGCTAATGAAAAAGCCAGAGTCTACATATTAGCAAGCATATCTGACGTGCTTACTAAAAACCATGAAGCCATGGTTACTACTAGAGAGATCATGAAGTTGTTACAAGGGATGTTTGGACAGTCGTGCTTATCAGTACAACACAATGCTATAGAATACGTTTCCAATTCGCGTACGAAGGGGGGACCTCTGTTAGAGAATACGTTCTAGACATGATGGACAACTTCAACATAGCGGAAGCAAAAAATATTGTTATAGACGAGAGGAGTAAAGTTAGTATGATTATGGAATCTCTTCCGAAGAGTTTTCTAATCTTTCATACAAATACTATAATGAATAAGATTGATTAAAACTTAAAAACTTTCCTAAATGAAATCCAGACTTATCAATCCTTAATTAAAAATAAAGAAGAGGAAGAAAATTTTGTTTTCCAAAGGAAATATCAGAAGGGTTCAACATCTAATTCAACCCCTTTGAAAAGAAGTCTGGAATTTCAAAGGATAAGAGTATCCAAATGAAGAAAATGAGAAAAGGGAAGAATAAGGCCCTTGCTACTAAGAGCAAGACAGAAGTTACAACAGAAAAATGTTTACATTGCCATGTCGACGGACATTAGAAATGCAATTGCCGTAAGTATTTTGTAAGGAAGAAAGCTGAGAAGACAAATCAAGGGAAATCTGATTTACTTGTAATAAAAACATGTTTAATGGAAAGTTCTCATTTGACCTGAATACTACATTCAGGCACCACTAATCATATTTTCACTTTCATACAGGAAACTAGTTCATGGAAACAACTGTCGGAAAACGAAATGACTTTGAAGGTGGGAACAGGTAAAATCATTTCAGTAGAAGCAGTAGGAGACATCAATTTATGTTTTGGAGATTCCTACATTTTACTAGAAAATGTATATTACATACCTAAAATGAAAATGAACTTAATCTCTGTATCTTGTTTCTTGGAACATATGTATAAAGTGACTTTTGATATAAACGAAGTGTTCACTAGTTCAAGAGGTGTTCATATATGTTCAGCTAAACTAGAAAATAACTTGTATGTATTAAAACCAACTGAGGCAAAAGCTATTTTAAATATAGAGATGCTTAAAACAAAAGAAACTCAAAATAAGAAACGAAAGATTTCTTCTAACGCCTTTCTTTTGCACTTAAAACTTGTCATATAAAGCTCAACAGGATTAAGAGATTAGTAAAGAATGGACATCTAAATCAATTAGAAGACACATCTTTACCTCCATGTGAATCATGTCTTGTAGGAAAAATGACTAAAAGATCTTTTTCAGAAAAATGTCTTAGAGCCAAAGAACCTTTAGAACTTATATATTCAGATCTTTGTGGTCAATTGAATGTTAAGGCTCAGGGAGGATCGGAAATCATTACCTCCATGTGAATATTTTATTGATGATTATTCAAGATATGACTATGTTTACCTAATGCATCATAAGTCTGAAACTATCGAAAGTTGAAAGAATACATGACTAAGGTTGAGAACCTATTAGGTAAAGGGATTAAAATACTTTGAGATCAGATCGGGGTGACGAGTATATGGATTTACAATTCCATAACTATTTAGTAGAACATGGAATTCAATCCCAACTGACTGTTCCTGGTACACCACAACATAATGGTGTAGTAGAAAGGAGAAATTGAACCTTGTTAGATATGGTTCGTTCAATGATGAGTTATGACCAGTTACCTTAGTTCTTTTGGGGGTATGTAGTGCAAGTTTTCATATATATTTTGAACATGCTTCACTCAAAAAGTGTTTTAGAAACACCATACGAGTTATGGAGAGGACGTAAAGGTTTTTTTAACATACTTGTTACTCAAATTAATATAATTAGAGTGTTTGATGATTTTTTTAACTTCTGTTCTTTTTTCATGTTTACTTTATCATCTGTCACTATCGACTAGTTGATTCGCCACGCATGCTCCTAATCTCGCCTTCTGCTATCCTTCTCGGTCGCCCAACTTTACTGTCACGAAGATCCAAGGACATCTTCATTGTCTCGCTTGCCTATCTCTACCATGATCCACCTTGTCTCTATCAGAGATTTCCACCACACGAGGGCGTAGCTCAACGACAATGACAGACGGACAATGGAGTTAAAAGATGTACAGATATGAATCGATACCTTTTAGTTGATCCATGCCACGGCGAGTCGCGTCGACTGTGCCAAGCATCTATGTCAAGCCGAGATGATGCCACTGAGTTGAGCCAAGTCGAGTCGATCCCACTGAGCTGAGTCCTGCCCATTTTTTCCTTCTATCCCCAGTTGAGCCAAGCTCCCCCTGCCGCCAAGCCTCATGGATAAAGATCATGTATTTTGGCCTATTAGTACTATTCTTGATGGGATAAATTATTTTACTTGGGCCAATCAAATAAATAGTTTTCTAATAGGGCATACACTATGGCATATTGTCACCAATGATAGTCCTCAACCGATCAGGTTATCAATGGAGGACGATAATAAATTTATTGAACGATTAGAGGATTGGGACAGTAAAAATCATCAGATCATCAGTTTGCTTGGGAATACTTCTATACCTACCATCCATTTCCAGTTAGATGCATTTGATGATTCTAAGGATTTGTAGGATTTCCTATTTACATGTTCTCAATCTATTTGTTTAGCTCATTATTATCAACTGCACAATAATCTTGTTAGTCCTACTCAAGAGATTGGTCAATCTGTAAATGACTATTTGGCCACACTCCATACAATTTGGACACAATTTGTTAATGCATTTGATGATCATCTCCGTCTTTTTAAGGTTCTTATAGGGCTTCATTCAGAATACGAGTATGTAGCAACGTGTGAGGCAACCAAGGAAGCAATATGGCTTAAAAAGTTCTTGACAGATTTGGAAGTAGTTCCAAATATGCACTTGTCAATCACCTTCTATTGTGATAACAATGGAACAATTGCAAATTCAAAAGAACGAAGAAGTAATAAGCGTGGAAAGTATATCGATCGCAATTACCATCTCATCAGAGAGATCGTACACCGAGAAGACATGACCGTCACGTAGATAGCCTCAAATTAATTAAACCAATCGATGGAGTTAGCATACAATTAGCAGAAGCAATTAGGATCTTAAGCACTCTGATTCCATCAATTTTAGCATAGAAACATGGATGTTCAAGAATAAGAAATAGAGTTTCTAAAAACTAACCTTTGAAAATTTCAAATTCTTCAATGCCAGCTTGAATCTTCACATCAAATGCTTGTAGACCACCACTTGATCTTCCCTACTATCCTCTAGGACACTAGATTGGAAAGTAGATTCTAAAATGAGTAGGGTTTTGAGGAAATTTAATGAAGGATAGAGTTGGATTTTCTTTTGGGCTAAAGAACACTTCTCCAAAAACCAGAAAAAGCCCTTTGCATGCCCCACTATTATCAGCCATTTACATTGCATTTTATTCAACTTTATCATGCAAAGTAATTTCATATGGAATGGTATCAAGTAGGTAAAAATTGAAGTGGAATTTGGGTGTTCAAAGTGGGATAAACCCACTAAATGTGATTTCCAATTTTTAAATTAAAAATTCAATTTTCTTTAATTTAAATTTTCAAAAATTAAATTAAAAAAATAAAAAAATTTGAATTTGATATTTAAATTTTCATAAAATTCAAATTTCTAATTTTAAATAAAACTAATTCAAATAAATAAATTTAAATAAAATAAATTTAAATAATAAATTAAACAAAATAATTAATGAAAATAATTTAATAATTTATATTCAATTATTTACATTACCAATTCCATAATTCATGAATCCTTATTTATGTAATTTGAATATTTAAATCATATTTAAATATTATCTAATTCTCCAATTTCATTTAATTCGATAATTAAACGTGTAATTATATCGTATATAATTACTAATTCCCTTAATTCGAATTTGAACGATTCAAATTTACTCATCATGCTATTCAAAGTTTTAATCCGTTTGTGAGCTAATATGGAGACCTAATGGACCTACAGATCATGGGCTCCTACAATCTGAGATTAATTGGACAAACTCTTTAAACCGAATTAATCAATATTCGTTAACTATCAGGTCACTCCACTAAAGGCCAGTAGCTGCACTCTTTTCACTGTAGGTATATTTTTGTTCACTTGATTTAACCATAATTAGTAAGTCAACCCTTCACAAGTTGTTCATAATAACGGCTGGGCAAAAGTTGTTTTACCATGAGATTACGTTTTGCTCCTTAAGTCTCATTTATCCTCAATTAGTTTGTGATTCAATCACCAAACAGAGTCCCTCTTAGGCCAATGAGAGGTATGACCCCTTGTTGATGATCCGGGGTCAGTATTTAAGGGAACAACATCTCTACTATACCTATAAGCAGGTAGGAGTGAATTCCATTTTGCACCTTATGTCTCCAGTTATCTACCCGAACTTACCCTTAAAATGGGAGGCTTATTGAGCTAGTGATATTGAGCCAACCCTCACCCATACAAATCTAAGGGTAATCTCTTAAAAAGTAGTTCATAGTTAGCTCAAGATTAAGGTCAAGTTACCTAGGTCATCGCTTTGAAATAGTTAGTCTTAAATAGTAAACAACGTTATAAAGTAAGAGTGACTTATTTCTTGGTTCAGTCTTTATACAAACTTTTTGCATAGAATGCCTCCACTCGCATGTCATTTGTTGGGTTGTATGTCCTAAAACTCACAGTTTGTAAAATTAAACATATTCAATTTGCAATAAAGAAGTTATTGAGATTTTGTTCAATAAAATCGTTATGGAATATGTAAATTGCACTAAATCCAATAATCTAAGATCCATGGCTATTACATGAGTACTTGGACTTTATGTGGAGAAAAAAAAGTGGATCAAGTTTGAGTAGATAGTCAAAATGGTCTATAGTATATGAATAAGGCTGGATACCTTATTTTGGAAACACTATCAGATGCGGGTCACTTTGTATTTAGTACAAACAATGTAATTCTGAATCGTTCATGTGAAGATATGCGAGTGGGGACATCCTATGCAAAGATTTTTTATAAGACTGGGCCAAGAAATAAAGTAACTCTTACTTTATAACATTGTTTACTGTTTAAGACAGACTATTTTAAAGCGATGACCTAAGAACTTAACCTTAATCCTCAGCTAACTATCAACTTCTTTTTATTCGGGTTGATCCTTAGATATTAACGGGTGAGAGTTGGCTCAACAACACCGATTCAATAAGCCTCCCATTTCCAGGATAAAATCGAGTAGATTGTTGGGAACATAGGGTGTATGATGATTCACTCCTACCCGTTTTTTGGGATAGTAGAGAGGTTGTTCTCTTAAGTACTAACTTCAGGTCTTGAACAAGAGGCAACACCCTCTCATTGGCTTGAGAGGGACTCGGTTTAATGATTGTGTTACAAACCAACTATTCATTACATGATCAGTGTGACTTAAGAAGCAAGATGTAATCTCGGGGGTAAAACAACTTTTGACCCAATTGATATTACGAACAACCTGTGAAGGGTTGACTTACTAATTATGGTTATATCGAGTGGACTGAAATATATCTACAATGAGGGGTGTGCAATTACTGGGCTTTAGTGGAGTGACCCGATAGTTAATGAATGTTCATTAATTAGATTAAATAGTCTAACCGGTTAATCTAAGATTGTTGGAGCTCATGATCCGTAGGTTCATTAGATCCCCTACTAGCTCACAAATGGACTAGACATTAGAATAACATGATGAGACAATTTGAAACGTTCAAATTCAAATTAAGGGAATCAATAATTATATACAAAATAATTACACGTTTAATTATCGAATTAAATGAAATTAGAGAATTAGATAATATTTAAATATGATTTAAATGAATAACTACATGAATATGGATTCATGTTTGTGGAATTGGTGATTTATTAATTAATTAAATTGTTTAATTAATTATTTATATTAATTTGAAATTTGTAAGTTTTAAAATCAATTTATGAAGTGAATTTTATATGGTATTAATTATTGAATTCATATATTATAAAATTGGTTTTTCTTTTTAATTTCAATTGAATTTTGAATTGAATTTAAAATTAAAATTAGATTCAAATTGATTGTAAAATGAAAAACAAAACCAAAATGGGTTTTTCTCACACATGTCACCATTTTTCCACTCACGGTTTTTCCACTCAAAATTTTGTGTTTTAGGTGTCAAATTCTAATCAACTAGACTTCCATGGGGTTGTTGAACAAAGATAAAAAACTTGTGATATTTATGATATTTTTCGTTCGATTCTAATTCATTTTGAATCCTACCATTTAATCTAACATCCTAAAGAATAGTAGAGAAGATTAAATGGGGTTTACAACATTTTTGAGTGAAGATTCAAGGTGAAGTCGAAGATTGAAAAGTTCTTCAAAGGTATATCTTCAAAACCCTATTTTAGTTTATGAACATGCTTGCTTAGTTGCTAAAATTTAAGGAATTAGACTAATTAATGATTATGTTTGCTTCTGTTAATTGAATGCTAACTCCAACAATTGGTATCAGGACATGATTTAAGCACTCAATTCGTGTTAATTTTAGCTTGATAGGTGATTTTCATAGGTTGTATGCGAGTTGATATGGATAATTTCAGTTTTGACATTTAATTTCTCTTCAATTAAGTGTTAATTATTGTAATTGGCTCTTTTTTTAAGCCTTAATATGTGATTAAGTATCTAAAAAATTGTTAGAGTCAATAGAGTTGCAATTAGGTTGTAATTGAAGAAAGAAACAAGAAAGGTCAATTGTGGAAAACTTGGTTATGTCATGCAACGTTGCAACGCTACCCTTAGAGCGTTACAATACTACTCTTTAATCAGCCCATATCAGAGAGGATATCCTGTGTTGTAATGCTGGGATGAAATATTGCAACATTGTTCATCCAAGCCCAGAAAGCGTGTGTTTGACTCGACCAACGGTTCAGTGAACCAGTTTGGCCGGTTCGGATCTTTGAGGTCTAGTTCAGCCCGGTTTTCGACGGTTCAACACTTTTTGGAGACTTAGAGGTTCGGTTTAGGCAGTTCGGGTCCAGTTTGGGGCAGTTCATGAAGTTCAAAAGCTTTGTGAAAATAGTTTTAATTATTATAATAATAATTTAAGTTGATTGCTTGCTTAGGATGCTAAAAATGATCCTTATCAGTATGTGTTTAATTATTTACGCATTATGAATGTATGTTATAATTAAATAAATCTTATAGGCAGCATATACTATACCATGTAGATTTAAAATCCACCCATAGGAAGCATGCAACATGCATTGAAAGTATGTTATAAATAGTTATAATGCATAGTATGGACGTGTTAAATCCTGAAATGCTTGATGTATGTTATGGATGAAAAACATGTCTAAAGTTTTATAAGTTGTTATAAAATTGGATTAGACATATAAAGTCCATAACAAAGATAAGACGTATGCTTACCTAGGGTTACAAATAACAACTTGTTTTAATAGTTAAAATAGGTTGTTATCTTGTAAAATTCTGGTTACAAACTTAATCAGTCTATATCCTTTCTAAGGTTGAAGGTACTTAAGTTGACGGTTTACGGAACACATGCTACCTGAGGATTATATGCAAATAATTGAGCGTTGTTAATTCGATTTTATGAGCATGTATGAGCAATGTGAGGTTTTAAAATTGGTTTATCACCTAGACATTGTAGGTTAAATCCAAATATAAAAGTTGTACTTGGAAAAATCACGTAGACTTAGGTTATTTATTGGCTGGAATATACCTAAGTAAATATTTACCCAATACAAATAGAACACTTCAGTGGGAGATTAATAACATATACAATATGTCTTTTTAGCTCTCACGTCCCTAAAAGTTCACACCGTGAGATTGATGCTCAGCTTCATATCACCCTAGGAGTGACCTCCATTTGAAAAGTATTTGCATGGGTTAATAACAATGTGAATAGGAGAAGTTTTCATAGTAAGTGGATGAAGGATATGTGTCAGCGTGTCTTGCGGTCTCTTCCATTAGTTTGGACTGTGAGATTTCTATGTTGTGATTGCTTTTGTTTTTTGACATAAGCTAGTCATATTTTGGCAGCTATCCCCTCGGAGGGTGTTAACATGGGATTCTGAACAACTCAAAATCCATCAATGGATAGGATTTCTTTGGTCCGTTCCCAACTCTAACATTCCAATTCGGTAGCATCGTTGGGGCCGACCACTGTGGTCTGAAAATGGAGGGTTACACTTACAAGGATTACTAAGTGTTAGTAAGTTATTGACAAAAAATGGTAACTAAATGAATATAGGAATAAGAGTTATTCTGAGTTAGTATTTAGTGAAGAATGTCTTGATTCAGTGAAGGAGTATTTGCTGCCCCTTGGTAGCATCTTTTCTTACTCACTAAAGTATCTTTGCAAATAAATAATGAAATTTGGGCACATTATTACTTTTGCCAAAATTAGTTGGGTTTAAAAGCAATTTACTAATTAGAATTTGATTATGTTTTCAGCATGTCAAATTCTTCTAACTTATTCGCTTCGACATATTTAACAATCTTTATTATACAACATGGAAATCAAATATAAACGAAATACTAGCAAATGATGATTTAAAATTTGTCTTTACAGAGGAATGTCCTCAGTCTCCCAGTTTATTAGCAAACCAAAAAGTTTGGAATGCATATGACAAATAGATTAATGAAAATCAAAAGGTCAGAATCCTCATCTTAGAAAATATATTTGATATGACAAAAATGTGGTTTCTACTAAAGAAATCATGGATTCGTTATAGACATTGCTAGGACAATTTTTCAGAAACGATATTCTCGAAGGAGTTTATAACTATGACGTAAAGGATAGAACCTCTATTAATGAATATGTTAGAAGTAATAAACACGAACGCCATAGATGAAGAAACACAAAAGGCACAAGTAAATATGATTTATTTGTAATTGAGACATATTTAGTGGAAAATGATAAATTAACCTGGATATTAGATTCAGGTAGCGTTAATCATATCTCTGCTTTCACTCAGGAAACTAGTTCCTAGAGGCGGTTTATAGAAGGCGAAACAAACTTTCAGGTAGGGACCGGGGAGATTGTCTCAGCTAAAATAATGGGAGATGTAGAGATATTTATTGAATATAGATACATTTTACTTGAAAATGTTTATTACATTTCTTCTATGAGGAGGAATTTAATATCTATCTCATGTTTGCTAGAATAAAAATATAAAGATTCTTTTGAAGATAATGAAGTATTCATTAATTCAAGAGGTATTAATGTATGTTATGAAAAATTAGAAAATAACTTATATGTGCTAAAACCAACTGAGGTAAAAGTTGTTTTAAACATAGAGATGTTTAAAACAGTTGAAACTCAAAACTAGAAACGTAAAATTTTGTCCTAATGCCCATCTTTGGCAGATAACATTAGGTTACATTAATCTCAATAAGATTGAGAGATTGTTTAAGAGTGGACTTCTAAATTAGTTTGAAGATAACTCTCTACCGTCATGTGAATCTTGTCTTGAGGGTAAAATGACTAAAAGATATTTTACAAGAAAAGGTCTTAAGGCCAATGAACCCTTAAAGTTAGTACAATCAGAAAGGATAAAACCTATTGGTTGCAAATGGATCTACAAGAGAAAGCGAGACCAAGATGGTAAGGTACAAACCTATAAAGTTAGACTCGGGGCAAAACGGTTTACCCAAATAAACAAGGTGGACAATGAAGAAACCTTCTCTCCAGTTTCCAGGATCAAGTCTATTAGAATACTCTTATTCATTGCTACTTTTTATGATTATGAAATATGAAAAATGGATGTCAAGACAGCCTTTCTGAATGGTTATCTTTAAAAGAGTATCTTTATGTCTTAAGAAGAGGAGTTTATAGAGCAAGGTTAAGAGGAAAAGGTTTGCAAGCTTAAAAGATCCATATATGGGTTGAAACAAGCATCTCGATCCTAGAATATGAGATTTGACACTGCAATAAAATCTTATGGCTTTGAACAGAACATTGATGAACCTTGTGTTTACAAGTAGATTGTCAAAAAGACTATAGGTTTTTTGGTTTTATATGTTGATGATATTCTACTCATTGGAAATGAAGTAGAATTCCTATATAATGTTAAGAGATGACTAGCATCACAATTAAAAATGAAGAATTTGGGAGATGCAAAATATATTCTTAGAATCCAAATAGTTCGGAATTACAAGAACAAAACACTAGCATTATCTCAGGCATCTTATATAGACAATATGTTGTCTAGATATAAAATGTGAAATTTCAATAGAGGTATACTACCTTTTAGGCACAGAATTCATTTGTCTAAGGACCAATGTCCTAAAACACCTTAAGAGGTTAAGGTTATGAAACAAATTCTCTATACATCTACAGTTAGAAGTTTGATGTATGCTATGTTATGTACATGCCCTGACATATGCTATCCAGTTGGAATGATCAATAGATATTAGTCCAATCCCGAATATGATCATTAGACTGTCGTTAAGAATATCTTCAAGTATCTTCAGAGACGATAGACTATATGCTCATGTATAGTAGACCGATGCAAGGAAATCAACTTCGGGATGAGTATTCGCTTTGAATAGAGAAGCTATAGTATGAAGGAGTATCAAACAAAGTTGTATTGCTGACACCACCATGGAAGCGAAGTATGTAGCTACGTGTGAAGCAGCCAAGGAAGCAGTATGGCTTAGATTTGGAAGTATTTCTAAATATGCACCTACTAATCATCCTCTATTATGATAACAGTGGAGCAGTTGCAAATTCAAAAGAACCAAGAAGCCATAAGCATAGAAAGCACATCGAGCGCAAGTACTATCTCATCAGGGAGATCGTACAATGAGGAGACACGATCATCATGTATATAGCCTCAAATTAATTTAAATAATTAATTAAACTAATTGATGGAGTTAGCATGCAATTTGCGAAAGCAATTTAGGATCATAAGCATTCTAATTCCATCAATTTTAGCATAGAAACATGCATGTTCAAGAATAAAAAATAAGGTTTTTGAAAACTAACCTTTAAAGACTTCAAATTCTTCAATTCCAGCATCAATCTTGACACCAAATGCTTGTAGATCATCACTTGATCTTCTTCACTATCCTCTAAGACCTTAGATTGGAAGGTGGATTCCAAAATGAGTAGGAATTTGAGGGAATTTTATGGAGAATAGGACTGATTTTTCTGTTAAGATGAAGAACACTCCTTCAAAAACCAGAAAAAAAGAAAAAACCACTTTGCATGCCCTACTATTATCAGCCATTTCCACTACATTTTATTCAACTTTATCATACAAAATAATTTCATATGGAAATGACACCAGTAGGTCGAGATTGAAGTGGAATTTATGTTTTCAACGTGGGATAAACCCACTAAATTCGATTTTCAGTTTTTAAATTAAAAATTCAATTTTCTTTAGTTTAAATTTTCATAAAATTAAATTAAAAATAAAAAAAATTGAGTTTGATATTTGAATTTTCATAAAATTCATATTCTAATTTTAAATAAAATTAATTCAAATAATTAGTTTTAAATAAAATTAATTTAAATCATTAATTAAATAATTTAGTTAATTAAAATAATTTAATATCCAATTTTAATTTTTTGCACCACCAATTCCACAATCACGATTCTCTATTCATATAATTTTAATATTTAAATTATATTTAAAATTATCCAATTCTTCAATTTCGTTTAGTTTGATAATTAATGTGTAATTATATCATATATAATTATTGATTCCCTTAATTCGAATTTGAACGATTCCAATGTACTCATCACATTGTCGCATCTGATAGTGTCCCCAGAATAAGTACCCAGCCTTATCCGTATACTATAGACCATTTTGGCTATTTACTTGAACTTGATTCACTCTTATGTCTCCAAATAAGGTTCAAGTACTCATGTAATAGCCAATGATCTTAGTTTATTAGATTTAGATTATTTCTAAAACGAAAGGAGCAATTCAAACATTCAATAATATATATATTGTTTAACAAAATAAGTTTATTGTTTACAAACCACGAATTTTAGGACATAAAACCCAACATTACGATTGCCATAGTGAATGATAATGGCAGCCAACTAAGGAACTCCCATATTAACAAGAAGCCAGCGGACCCACAATAACTCGGACATAGCATTAGCTAGGGTGCGATATTTAGACTTTGTACTAGAATGAGAGACAACACTCTGTTTCTTACTCCCCCAAGAAATAAGAGAGTCATCGAGCTAGAAACAGTAACCTGAGGTAGAACGTCGGTCAGTAGGATCACCAACTCAATAACATTAGAGTAGCCGAATATAACTAGGGATGAATGGGATGATAAATGAAGGTCATGTCCCAGAGTCCACTTAACATAGCGAAGAATATGAAGAATATTAATAAAATGAATGGTTTGATGGGCAGTTATGAACTGACTTAGAATGTGAACAACATATGCATTGTCGGAATGAGTTACTGTTAGATAAATAAGACTGTCAATAAGTTGACGGTAGATAGTAGCATCTTCAAGGGGAACACCATCAAATAAAGTCAGGCAAATATTAAGGTTGAGTGGTGTTAGTGCTGTAACAGAGTCAATGATCCTGGAATAAGTCTAAAGCATATTTCGCTAAAGACATTGAGTAAATAGCAGAGCTCATTAATACTTCAAGACCAAGAAAGTATTAAGTGACCCTCAATCCTTCATCTCAAAGTACTCGCCAAAGTAGTGTTGTAGATCAGAAATAACCGGAGGATCAGCCCTAGTAATAATCATATGATTAACATACAAAAGAAGAAGAAGAACGGTACCATGATCTGTCTGACGTGTAAAAAGTGTTGTGTCATGAGAACTACACGTAAATCCAAGTTGAACAATGGTGGAACTGAAATTTACAAACCAGGCTCGTGAGGCTTGCTTCAACCTATGCAATGCTCGATGGAGGAGACACAACATTTGAGATGGAGGAGAGATACCCAGAGGTAATTGTATATAAACTTCCTCGGATATAGGCCAATAAAGAAAAGCATTCTTGACATCCATCTAAAAAAGAGGTCACTGTTTGGCTGCAACAACGACTAAGAAACTACAAACGAATGTGATATGAGCCACAGGTGCAAAGGTCTCTTCATAATCAATCCTATATTCCTAAGAGTATCTTTTTGCCACCAATCGAGCTTTATAATGCTCAACAGAATAATCAGAACGAGTCTTGATCTTGTAGACCCACTTGCAACCAATGGGTTCCCTACTAGAAGGCAAGTTAACATAGTTCTATATGTACATCTGTTTAAGGCCTGAAGTTCATCACCCTTAGTTTGTTGCCCCATAGGATTAGTATTTTCCTCATGAAAAGAGGTAGGGTCAACCAAGGAACTAATAGTAGAAAAATAGTGAAAGTTTCGATGATGAGTGAGAGGTGCCATTACCCAAGTGGAGCATTGAATAAACTAAAGATCCACAACTATTACATGAGTACTTGGACTTTATGTGGAAACATAAGATTGGGTCAAAGTTCAAGTAGATAGCCAAAATGGTTTATAGTATACGAATAAGATTGGACACCTTATTCTGGAAACACTATCGAATGTAGCCCACTTTGTATTAGTACAGACGATGTGATCCTTAATCGTTCATGTGGAGACATGCCAGTGGAGGCATCCTATACAAAGAGTTTCTATAAAGATCGGACAAAGAAATAAGTCACTCTTACTTTATAATCGTGTATACTGTTTAAGACTAACTATTTCAAAGTGATGACCTAGGTAACTTGACCTTAATCCTGAGCTAACTATGAACTCCTATTTATTCAAGATTATCCTTAGATTTGTATGGGTGAGGGTTGGCTCAATAATGCTATCTCAATAATCCTCCCTTTTCAAGGCTAAGGTCGAGTAAATAGTTGAGGATATACGTTATTTCCTTTAGTGTTGACTTCGGATCTTGAACAAAGGGCCCCACCCTCCCATTGGTTGGAAAAGGACTTGGTTTAGTGATTGGATCACAAACCAATTATTCATTAGAGGATTAGTGGGACTTGAGGAACAAGATGTAATCTCAGGGGTAAAACAACTTTTAACCCAACCATTATTACGAACAATCTGTGCAGGGTTGACTTACTGATTTTGGTTATATTGAGTGGACATAAGTATATCTACAATGAGGGGAGTGCAATTACTGAGCTTTAGTTGAGTGACCTGGGAGTTAACAAATGTTGGTTAATTCGGGTTAGAGTTTAGATGGTTAATCTCGGAACGTTGGAGCCCATGATTTGTAGGTCCATTAGGTCCCTACTATCTCACAAACAGATTAAATCATAGAATAATATGATGAGAGAATTTGAAATATTCAAATTCGAACGGAGGGAATTGTTAATTATATATGATATAATTAAACATTTAATTATCGAATTAAATGAAATTGAAGAATTGGATAATATTTAAATTTGATCTAAATATTAATTACATGAATAGGGATCAATGTTTGTGGAATTGGTATTTTAATATTTAATAATAGATATTAAATTATTTTAATTAAATAATTTGTTTAATTAATTAAATCAATTAATTTTATTTAAGTTGATAATTTTAATTTTATGAAAATTCAAATTTATAAAATCAAATTTTGTTTTAATTTAGTCTTTTGTAAAATTAAATTAAAATTGAATTGTAATTGATTTTAATTTTAAATAAAATTCATTTTCATTTTTAAATTGAAAAAAGGGGGAAATAGGTTTTTCCAATCCTTTTCGCTCATAATTCCACTTCCAATATCAAGTAGGTGGTGTCAACATCTTGTGAAGTGTGATGGCATAATGAACAGCTCTTTTAACTGAGATTGGAGGGCCATGCAACTGAATTCTCTGAGCTTTGGATGAGTAAAGAAGTTCTTCATCACTTCAACACCCAAAAAGTTGGCTTTCCTCTAAATTCTTTTAAAATTTCTTCTTATTTTGGGTTCCACCACCCAATCTAAGGACCTAGAGAATACTAGGGAAGATCAAGTGGTGGTCCACACCTTGTTGCTAAGGAGATTGAAGTTAAATTTTGTGCATTGAAGAAGGTCTTCAAAGATATAACATCAAACTCTATTTTAAGTTCTTGAACATTCTTTCTTACTTACTAAAATTGAATGGATTAGAGTGTTTAATGATTTTGTTTACTTTTGCTAATTGTATATTAAATCCATCACGTAGTGCCATCCAGATTACTCACAATGATGTTTTTCATAAATGCAAGAAGCATATCGAAAATGACTGTCATTTTGTTTGACACCATCTTCAAAGTAAAACTCTTATTTTATAAGTTGTTTATACTATGGAGCAACCTACCAATATTTTCACTAAAGTTTTATCCCCTGGATGCTTCCTCCTGCTGCTTAACAAACACAAGTTTATTCCTACTTTACCACCTTGAGTTTAAGGGAGGGTGTATTTGTATACACATACTTAGTTTATATAGTTAGAGAGTTTTTACGTTGACATACTTAGCTTATATAGTTGGAGAGTTTTTACGTTGGTAGAGTCTTTCTAGGATGTATTTGTTGTCCCTTATTATTATATTTATCTCCCATACTTTTATGTAAAATATATCTTGTGGAATTACATTATTCACAGTCCCCATTTGGTAACCAT
Organism: Benincasa hispida; assembly: GCF_027475165.1. Lineage (NCBI taxonomy): Eukaryota > Viridiplantae > Streptophyta > Magnoliopsida > Cucurbitales > Cucurbitaceae > Benincasa > Benincasa hispida. The sequence goes on from NC_143482.1 coordinate 49,986,511, forward strand.
GTTTTTTTTTTATTCTTTGACACTTAAATCTATTTTCTTCCAATTTCTTACAATCATCTGCATCTTTATTGAGTACAATGTTTAAATTTTTAGTTAAATTCCAAAAACAAAAACAAGTTTTTAAAAGCTACTTGTTTTAGTTTTCAAATTTTAGCTTGGTTTCTTAAACAATTGGTAAAAAGTAGGTAACAAGTAAAGAAATTTGAAAGTGGAAGCATTGCCTATAGACTTAATTTTCAAAAACAAAAAATAAAAAATCAAATAGTTACCGAATTGGGATAATTTTTGAATTATTCTATTTATATATAGTCATTTATACTGTCGACCCTTTAGCAATGATAGCTACATAAACGAATACCGCTAATAAAAAATAGCTAAATGGTTTTAGAAGAAATTAGAGTATTTGATAACCATTCAAAATAGTTTTACAAGTGTATTTTAACTATTTTTATCAAAATTATTTAAATAAAAATGAGTTTTTTAAAAAATATATATATTTTTTAAGTTAATCCAAACAAATCCTTAATAATCAAGTGTAGATTGTGTTTTAATGATGATAAAAGATCAGAACCAGCAAAAATAAACAATAAAAAATAAAAATAGACCTTGAAATTCTATGGTTTCCTTATCCTTCCTAAAGCTTAGCTAAAATATTCATATATGTTCTAATGACACACCCCAACATCCTCACAGCAACACATTTCTTCATAACACATTGTTTTGTTTTGTCTATCAATTTGGGCTCCTACATGTCCTTATTTTGAAGGGGTGTCCCAAAGGCCCTTCATGTGATCATGTCTTTTTCTCTCTCTCTCTTAATTAATCTTATAAAGAATTAGTGCATGTTGGACAAAAATAAAAGTTTATCCATTCTTTAAATATTACAATTCTTTTTTTTTTTTAATTTGCAACTTGAATCTTCCTTTCTCTTACTGTCTTCAATTGTAGGAGCATGGGCATTAAATGTTTTAGACAGAAATGAAATGTTTTCTTAAATTTCTAAACATAGATGATATATGTTTAGTGTTTGGTGACTTGGAAAAGCAAATGGATGTGATTTTTCATCATTATTTATAATGTTTGCCTTCTCAAATCAATAGTGGGATCAGTTGGAGAAATATTAGCTGGAGATTAGATGAGATCTTCCATCAAAGGAGGGCAGCTAGCTGGAATTTTGGATTGAATTACTAATAATTAAATATATAGCATCAATTTTAAAGAAATGAAAATATAACAAAATTTATCGGTTACAGACTCCAACATTGTTAGACTCCTACTAATGATAGACTTTGTTGTTGATAAACTCCTATCAACAATATAATCTATCACAAATAAATTCCGTGTACTTGATCTAAATTTTATTACATCTTGAAATTCTTTTGTATTGTATTATATATATGTTAATATTTTGCATCTGATGGATAAATTCGCAATTGCCCATTTTCCAGTATAATAAATATGTCGGGGAGATTTATACTTCATGCCAACCTCCCAAGCCAATAATTATTAAGCTAGGCTCTTATTGACATAGCGGCTCCAGAAAAGTTATTTAGATAAGAGAAGATAATTCTCTAGAATTGAAAAACAAACTTATCATCTTATAGAGAAAAAGGATACTTTATTAAGATGTATGTAAGAAACAAACACAAAGGAAGTACATGTTCTAATGAAAGCAGAGAAATTAGATGAAAGAATAGTTTTTGAATAGCTTTGATGTGGTGAAACAAAGACTTGCAAGAGAGATGTTGTCTTCCAATGTACTCTAGATTATGCTTTTGTGAGAGTTCTAAGTACTGTTTTTTCTATCTAACCATAAAATCCAAAAGTACTGTTACAGCTATATTGAATAAGAGAGTGGATTATCTGGGTTGGTAAATCTTTTGTAGACGAAACAGTTCTCAAAACAATTTGATTCGAGTAAGCGTTGAAGTACTCGAGATACAATGCTTCAATCATAGGAAAAGAAATTAATCCTAATCTTAAATAATCATGAAATAAATTCAAATTCTAATCAATCAAACATTTGACGAGATACACCAATTTTACTACATCATTGGTATTGGTTTTTTTAAATAATTGGCATTAGGTAGCATCCTTTCCTGAAATAATGTTTCCATTAGGATGGTTTTGGTCGGACTATCAAGACCTGCCAAAATAAATTGATCTCATTACTAACTTTGAAGGACAAGTGGTACCAGAGTAGAATTCCAAAGAGAGATTAATTTCTTAAAGTTAAATTTGTAAAGACAATAACTTATGGGGTTTGGTTTGTTGGTTGACTAAATAAGGAATATAAATAAAATCAAGTAAAGATAAAAGAGGATCAGATCTTAATTATTAAGGTCTCATTTGGTAAAATTTTATTTTTGAGCTTTTGTTTTTTAAAATTATGTCTATAGATACTAGTTATATCTCCAAATTTCTTCATCCTTTATTATCTATTTTCAATCAACGGTTTAGAAAACTATGCCAAATTTTGAAAACTAAAAGAAAGTAGCTTTCAAAAACTTGCTTTTATTTTTGGAATTTGCCTAAAATTCAACCATTATACGTAAGAAAGATGAAATTCATGATAAAAAATAAGGAGAAAATAGACTTAATTTTCAAAGATAAAATGGTTACCCGATGGTACTAAAGTTTTCAATTCAAGATAGGATCCAATTTGATCTTGGGCTTATCAAATCAAATCATTTAAGGATCATCCAAACACTTAGTCTACTTATACGAAAAATTAAGGATAAGCTTCGCTCCTCTAAGTCTATTGATTGTAACAATGCATTACAACTAGTCCTTATATCTAAATAACTGAGCACTATAGCATTCGGTATTCTTGAAACTCGTGGTTTACAAACATTAAACATATTCTATTTACAATAAAGTTGTTATTAAGGTTTATTTTAGTAAAGTTGTTATTGAGTACGTGAATTGCACTTTTTTAAACCTAAATCCATTAATTAAGACTCTCTGGCCATAGCATGAATTCTTGGACTTTATATAGAGACATAAAACTTGGAGAAAATTGTAACATTAATAAAAAATAAAAAAAAAATTGAAAATTGGGTGCGTGTCTCTAGGTCTTGCTTTTTTTGCAAACAAGGAAATAACTTCCGCCTAAAAATTTGATTGTTATCTTATTTCTATATGACTGTTATGTGATTGTCATCTGATTTGTATGTGATTGTTATGTGATTGCCACACCTACAATTACAAAAATGTTGAAGTCATGACTTTGGTTTCTTAAAATGTATTTTCCATACAATGCAATTTATCAAGTTCAAGTAGTAGCCAATATGATAAGTACAAGGATAAGGCCAGGCACCTTATCCTGGAGACACTCTTGATATGGCCCAATTTGTAATTGTTACAAAAATTGTAAATGGTTACAAACGATGTGATCCTGAATTGTTCACGTGGAGATATGTGAGTGGAGGCATCATATGCAAAAGATATTTGCATAAGATCGGATCATGAAATAGTCACTTTTACTTTATAACACCGTTTACTGGTAAGACTGACTATTTCAATTCAATGACCTAGGTAACTCGATCTAACTTGAGCTAACTATGAACGCCTATTTATTTGGGATTATCCTTTGATCTGCATAGGTGAGAGTGTCTCAATATGCCAACTCAATATGTCTCCCATTTTAGGGTTAAGATCAGGTAGATAGCTGGGAACATAGTTCTCCAAGATAGAATTTGCTCATACCCGCTTTTAGGATTAGTAGATAGGTTGTTCTCTTAAGTGTTGAGTTTAAATCTTGAACAAGTGGCCCCACCCTCTCTAAGGCTTGAGAGGGACTCAGTTTGATGGTTGAACGACTAACCAATTGTTCATTAGAGGATCGGTGGCACTTATGGAGCAAGATGTAATTACAAGGGTAAAACGAATTTTGACCTAGCTGTAACTATGAAAAACCTATGAAGGATCAAATTACTAATAATTGTAAAATCAAGTGGAAGAAACATATATACAGTGAGAAGAGTGCAACTAATGAGCTTTAATGGAGTGTCCCGGTAGTTAACGAATGTTGATTAGAACTTTAATGGGAAAATGTCATAGAGCCAAGGAACCATTAGAACGCGTGCATTCAGACCTCTATGGTCTGATAAATGTCAAAGCACGAGGAGGGTATGAATATTTCATAAGTTTTATTAATGATTATTCAAAGTATGACTATATTTACCTAATCCATTACAAGTTAGACTTGAGCTATGTTTACCTAAGATCAAAACTCTTTATCTATTAATTTTTAGCTCCCCTCAAATTGTGAGACTCCTTCCCAGTTGTATTGTATCTTTCGTTCTAAGAACAAAACCCATTTGTTCGAATGGCTTAGGCTCCCTCTAAGCTTGAGAATCCATTCTGAAATGATCTTCTTACCCTCGATGTGAGGAACACAAAATACGTCTTCATGAAACATAACTCTGTTAATACACACTGAGTAGATTTTCAAACATGGCCAACCTTTTCCGAAAAACTAAAAACCATTTAAATATGTAGAACATAAACACAATAGGCAATCCTAATGTCTATAGCAATCTAAGCTAAAAAGATATTGGCAAAACAAGACAACCAAGGAAACCACCAATAAGGAAAGATTTTGTAGGATAACACTGTCGTAGATATTCCTTTTCCTAAAACCACCAATGAAAAGACACATATTATAACATCTGAGACGCTTAAACAAATATTGCCAACCACACAAACTATAGAAAACTCCCACTTTGGCAATATTTTAGTAAGCTATGATAGAATTAAAAAAAAAAAAAAAAACACCAGAACACAATCATCAGAGAATCAAAACCATAATATCATAGAAACAGAACCAAACAGTCTGACTAACAAACCAACAACTTATGATAATACTAAAGAACAAACAACAACCAAAGTAACAACCCAATGACAAACACTTCTCCCCCTTTTAGAAGGCTTAAAAAAAATAGCCAATCATCAACATCAAGCTTCACTAAGATCAACATCTTGAGGATCAGAGGCATTACCCTAATTAGGATCATCCAAGGAGCCGCAAAGCAAGTTCAGCATATCATCCACTTCAAACTTTCGAGTAGACATTTTCTTGAATCAATACACAATGTTTTTTGGACTCATTTTCCAGAATGTACATCACCTTTTTCACGCACGGAGTCAAAAGAAACTTTATAATAGAACCATTGTTAGTTGCAGGAACATTATAATGAACCAGGTCAGGTACGTGTTTTCCTTGATTCAATCTATAGTTGTAAGACAGAGTGAAAGGCAGAGGACTATACACATTCAAGTCCTTGAGAAGATCAAGCTTCTGAACAAAAAAAATTCCATAAATAAGACGAGGAAAATATAAGGGGACTTTGGTGGCATGGGAACCAATTTGATGTTTGATTTTGTTAAGAATGAAGGCAGCATAATTAGATCTAGCCTTATCTCAATGTGAAAGAGGAGACTTGCCAACCTAGTAGTGAGACTAGATTTGTGAGGTGATGGACACTAGTTTTCAACTCCTATCTTGAGAAGCAACACATATTTTACGCTAAGATAAGAACAAGGTAATTGACCCTTCTTAGTCCAAGCATGCTTAACACCCTCATGTGAGCTAAAATAAGAATAGAAATAGTGGGTCGTTATTCAGTGACATTTACAAGAACATGACAATTTAGGAACTTGTTGACGAGAGAGGCTAAAAACGTTAAACAATGCCCTCTCACGTGAACTCTTCTATAGTCAGAGTTATCCTCATTGTTGAATTGTCGAGATAGATTCACATAGAATTCATGAACCAATTGAGGATAGTAAGGCCCAAGGTTCAATGTAAGACGAACAATATCAGCCTTCACGAGTAACTCCATAATTTCTAAGTAATATTGAGCTTGTTCTGATAGGTCTATTTTAACAACAATTATTCTACATATCACTAACTTCCACATCTTTGCATTGTTTTCAGTGTGGAAGGATACACAATTTAGAGGCATGATTTCTTTCTTTTTCACTTTTCTTTTGGTGTCCTCAATTAGCATACCTTAAGAATCTTTTCATAAACTTTCTCCTCTACATTAACCCATTCAGTGTCAGAAACATCAGTATTTTGATAGTTTGGCTGAACTTAACTTACTTGAGTTGCTTGTCTCTCTGACTATCTGTATCTCTATGATCATCTTTATTCTAAGCACATTCGACATCATTCAACACCTCAAATGTAATGACATTTGACAACACATTTAACACATCATTCTCAATGGTATCAACATTTCGAGTAGAAATAACAGTTTTTTACTCAACACCACCCACATTTGGATTGTTATCAGATAAACTATCTCTTGACGATTCAGTAACTTCAGAAGCCCTAGACCCTTTTTCTATATTTTCAGCATTCAATGATTGATCTTTCTCAACAACATGTATGACTTTGAAAATTTCAGCAACATTCTTATTTCCAAGGGAGACATGCACGGGAACATTACCGGAAGGGTTCTGAGAGTCAAACGAAAAGAATGATGCATCCACCTCAGCACCAGGACTAAGTAGATCTTCCATGGTACGTCTGAGAGAGGTTTCTCCTTTCCTTTCCTTTTCTTTTCTTTTGCTTTCACAACTTGCGTTGTTCTTTTTTATGTTTGCACTAGGGGGAGGGCACACCATCGAATTTAATCTCAGTCTGAACATGAGGATTTGAAATGTGATCCACTTCCACAACATTCATCATAACAATTCTATCAAATGATTCAACGATCTTCTTTCTTTTGCCTTTTCCTTGTTTCACACCATTTTTGGTTTAGAAGTATGAGTTCCTCTTCATGTACTCACAATTTTGTTTGCAACCACCAAAGAGAAACCATGACCACAAAAGAAGTTGAAAAGATCGTGGGCATGCAAAAATTCAAAAACATATTTCTTACCAAATCACAATCGATGAAAGTTATTATGAAAAAACAAAACAATAAATATTTTTTAACTTACCCTGATCTGCCCCGCAACATGCATTAGCATTAGTCGCGTGTCCTACTTCTATGATATAGTGTCTAATGTCAATATGTTTTGTTCTACTGTGTTTGATCGAGTGCTTAGAAATATTTATGGCACACAAGTTGTCACGATATCTTTTCATAGCATTTTGCATGACATCGTATTCTTTGAGCATCTGCTTCATCCAGAAAAGTTGAGTGCAACTACTTCTTAGAGCAACATATTTGACTTCAACAGTGGAAAGAGACACACAGTTCTGTTTTTGGCTAAATAAAGACACCAAGTTGTTTCCCAAAAAGAAACATCCATCAAAAGTGCTTTTTCCATCTTCTGAGCTTAAAGCCCAATTTGCATCTCAATAACCTACCATGGAGTTGTTAGTGTCAAAAGAGTATAGAAGACCATACTCACATATACCATTAATGTATTCAATGATTCGTTTGACACCCAACAAATGACTTACTTTAGGTTTAGCTTGATATCTGGCATAGACTTCTATAGCAAAAGCAATGACTTGCTTGCTAGAAATGGGATAAAGTAAACTCTCAATAATGCTTTGGTACAAAGTCTCATCAACACTAGACCCATTGGAGTCTTTAAACATTTTAACATTTGTAGAAGCAAAAGTTCTCTTTGTACGAGTCTTTTCAAGCCCAATTTCTTTTACCAGGTCTTTTGCATATTTGCTTTGGGAGATGAATATTCCATCCTTAAGCTGCTTGATTTGGAATCCAAAGAAATATGTCTGTTCACCCACAAAATTCATTTCAAATTCAGTTTGCATTTGATAGACAAAAAGATCTAGAAGATGCTGAGACATTCCTCTAAACATTATATCATCCACATAAATGTGAGTAATCACAAGACTTTTTTTTTTCTTTCTTCACAAAAAGAATTTTGGCAACTCCTCCTCTAACATATCCTTGGTTATGAAGAAATTCAGATAAGTGATCATACCAAGCACGAGGTGCTTGTTTCATATCATATACAGAGCTTTTCAAAGCTTGTACATATGATCAGGTTGAACTAGATCAACAAAACCTTTAGGTTCTTCAACATAAACTTCTTCACTCAAGTATCCATTAAGGAATGCATTTTTAGCATCTATTTGATAAAGTTTGAACTTTAGAAGAGAAGCAATATTTAGCAAATGTTTAATGGCTACCAAGCGAGCCACAGGGGCAAACGTCTCATCAAAGTCAACACCCTTAATTTGAAAATATCCTCAAGCAA